>NC_061491.1:18481973-18781973 GCF_022539355.2 Hippoglossus stenolepis
TTCTCATACACAACCTGTCACTCCTCTTCCCACAGAGATGTGACAAAGCACAGAATCTCCTATTATAAGCTGCTTTCCTTTCTATTTTCTGCTGAGCAGTTAACCTGGTTTATCTATGATTAGCTAGGTGAGTTGTTTGCATTAAACATATACTGGGACAGTGAGGGACGGCTTTGTTAGGCTATAGCTTTTAAATACTTTCCGCTGCTCTCATTTTCTTTTCTCTCTCTCTCTGTCCCATTTGCTTCTTTTCGTCTTTGGAGCCAGAGGATGAATCCTGATGTAAACTCACACGATCAATGCGCCAGTGAAACGTGCACACACCTCCCTTGCGTATAGGGAGGTGTCAATCAAGCGGGGATGGTGACAGTTGAACAGTGAAACACTGTGGGTGGTGATGTATTTCTCCAGAGTATTCCCATGAATCACTGGGGCCACGGACGCAGATGATTTTCAGTCCGGACCTTCTCTCTTCTCCCTGCCTATACATCACTTTTCATTGTTTGTTTTTCTCTGTGTGTTTTTCACCTGTTCTCCTCCTCCTTGTCCCTGTCCGTCTTTGTTTCCTAAACCTCCTCCTTCCTTTGTTCTCCCCCCCCTCCTCCTAATCTTCATCCAACTTGTCCTCTGTTTCGCCCGCTTTCATTTGCCACTTTTCCTCCCCGTTTCTTTTTTCGCAGACACGATTCATTTCGCAGCACTTCTTCTCTTTCATCTTCTCTTGTCCCCCGACTATACCCTCTCTCTCTCTTTCTCCCTTCCCCTCATCTCATGTGGGCAGAGGACCTAGTTTGGAGGATTGAAGTCCTGATGGCGGCCTTGGAGAACCCCTCGATGCTCTGTGTCTGTTGGCTTTTTTTTGTTTTTTTTATCTCTTTACATCATTCCATTACCTCATCTCTTTCCATCACTCAGTCATTACTGTCCTCTGTCAGCCTGTGATAAATGGTCCCTCAGAGCCCATCACTGTTAACATGGCTAGACACTGTGTGTGTGTGTGTGTGTGTGTGTGTGTGTGTGTGTGTGTGTGTGTGTGTGTGTGTGTGTGTGTGTGTGTGTGTGTGTGTGTGTGTGTGTGTGTGTGTGTGTGTGTGTGTGGGCATGTGCAAGAAAAATGCATGGTTGTTCAATTACCATCATAGATAATGGGAGTAAATTACATAAGGGAACTACCACAGTTGAGCTGCTGTTGGATTGTAGGACCAAACGGTGAAACACACCCACCAGCGAGTAACGAAATCGTAAAGATAAGACACTAACAATGCAGAAAAATATGCACTAATGGGCTCTTCTTTTCTCAGCTTTGATCAAAGCCTCCATTTACAGGCAAACAGTAAAATAAATACTTTTGTACACTATTTATTGACTCTTTATTTGATAGACAGTGGAGCAGGGGATGAAGTGCAGCTGAATCTAAATCTCAGTCCTTGTAGTAAAGTCCCTTTATGTGGTACACACTCTACCAGATGAGCTAGTGGGACTCAAGTGTGTTATGCTTTTAACTAACAATTACATCTTGTATTGTTATTAACATTTTTGATCGGATGGTGCTTGTCCAATACCCTGCTGTGGATGCAGGATACAGGAAACAAGAAACCAAGTGCCATTCACACCACTCACAAAGCTGTTCAGAGTTTCGTTGGCTTGGTAACTGTGTTAAGTGTATTTTGTATTATTGCACTAATAGTTTCCATAATCCTGATCCTGTATTCAGTCCATTATGTTCATGTCATCTGCAGGTTTAAACAGTTTATCTTCAACCAGCACTGCCACCATTAATAGGTAAACTGATCAACTGCATTATCTACTTATGCACCATTTAATTTATATTTTTCTGAGATTAATAATACAAGTTGCTTTTTGTATCCCCGATAATCAGCAACAAAAAAACCCTCATTATCCCCAACTCATGGCACTGTGAGCCAGGACTGAGTCTGACTCCTAACTCAATTAGTTTCTAATAAAGGTGGGTCCTGCAGAGTGTTCACAGCTTTTGTACAGATTGCTTCTTAGGATTCAAATAGGGCTAAGTTACACTCATTAGGCTAGTTTCCACCAGAGAGATTCCTGGCATCTAAGCATGAGGCTGTTTTCGGCCACAATTCTGAGCAAAGCGAGCCACATATTCATTATTTGGCCCTAATAAGGGAAGTGACTCACTGCCTCATTCCCCTCCTGGAGAGAGGTGACCAAGGGTTCATTCAAGAGCTCGATCACCAGACCAGGCTCTAACAGGGCTACATGAAAACTCTAAATCTATTTTCTGTGTAGCCCTGTTGGAACAAGGTCAAATTGTATGACTCTACAGTTAAAACATGGCTTTAACAGGTTTCCACTTCCATCAGCTCTCTGACAGACATGCCGTCCATCGTTTGGCTCATTTTTCCCTTCTCTCTTCTCAGTTTCTCTATAACACTCTTCTTTCTACCAGTGTATCCCTCCCATTATACAAGTAAACGGGGTGTGGGGAGCCTCCAGCCTGTACATGGACTGCAAGACAATTTCACTGTGATTGACAGAAAATAACAATAATTAGTAGACTAATATGCCCTTCAGGATGGTCCCCTTCATGGTGAAGGTAACACGTGGCTGTTCCCTGTCATTACTTAGCCTCATGATGACTGTCAAGAGAAGAAGATGCAGAATCTAGGGTTTTTTTAAATGAAAAAGGTTTATGGAAAAGGTTAATCTCAAGCATCATTACAGCTGAAAATGTGCAGATAAACTGTATGAGTTTGAAAGGACAGACACCCGCAGATAACGTTAAAGCTCCGCAGCAGAGTGAGCTTAAAGCTACAAGTCGCCTTCCTGCTGCTGCAGAGCTGCAATAACCAGACAAAGTAAAATCGTTCCAAAGTGTTGGTTTGTCTCAAAGAATGTTCACTGGTGATGATTAATGAGAAGAAACAATACATTCAAAAAACACTGAAGGACACTGAGAAATTTTAGTTTTTCTCTCTGGCAAGCAATGAAACAGACATAGCAAATAATTTGGGATCACTGCCTAGTTTGATACGAGGGATGATTTCTGCCTTTGTAAACCATGAAAGGTGAGGATTTGTTGTTTTGGCTAAAACCAGCTTTGAGTAGTAACTTAAGCATCACTATCATCTGACATCACACGTCTTTCAGAAGAAAATCAGTTCCAGTTATTGCATTAGAGAGGACACTGGGATATGAGTGGTCCATAATTGAGAAAAATCCTCGAAAGATGTTGTAAAAATTGTAATTGCCTTTGGTAGGAAAATGGTTCCTGACCCCTGAACTAATCGATGACTGAGTTCATATCGATCCATAAAACAGACGCCTCTCTCTCTCTCTTACGACCAGAAAGGTTACACACACATTTGTACCGCTTTGGTCCGATGTGTGTTTCTCTTTCTGTTTCATATCGAGAAGTTGTTTTGACTGTTTTGTGGTTTCCTCTTAAAGATGCATGAAAAAAATGCCCTTTTCTCAGTGATGCAAGACCTTAGTCGTCATGTACCGAACAAATGTGCTGTTTGTTTACACATTGTACATCTGCGAATGTGTTCCCCTCGGTTGGAATCAATTCAAGCTGCCTTAGAAAAAGACAATGTATGAAAAAAATGCCCGGCTTTACAAACCATCCCCTGAAGCCACTATATTATTGTGTCTGTGTTTTCCAGTTTCCAATACCATTTAAACATTGGAGTGGCAGAAGTTGATTTATGTGCTGCTGAGCCCTCAGGTTGTGACCTGCACATAAATGTCCATGGATGCGCATGTAGTGTATGTGTGTTCACGGGTGGTGCCTTCATTCCGCTGGGGGATTTACGTGTGTACAATATGTAGCTTGATAAAAATCTGTTGTCTTTCCCTCACTGAGCCATTTGTCACAAACCTGTGATAGTGTGACAGCAGCGGATTGTTGTGTTGGGGTCAGAATTTATTTGTATAAAATATGTTATGCGGGAGATATTCCCTCCCCACCCATGAATATTGATTTGTTCATTTCAATATTGAAGTATATAGTTATAACTAATAATTATAAAAAAGAAAATGATGTGACAGTAGTTGTTTTCCTGATTAGATTGTTAGGTTGTGTTTCCACCTAATGTCTTTAGTTTATTGGAAAGAGGCTGTTTAAATTGTTCTGTGTGGAACTAGTGGATGATTGCTTGTGTGTGAGAGGAAGAGATGAGTCCTGGGTGGGAACTGGAAATGTGGTTTTTATACTCGCACAAACATCAATAAAAAGTGTTGAGTTTGGCCGTTGAATAACCACAGCACAAGCATTGGTGTGTGTGTGTGTGTGTGTGTGTGTGTGTGTGTGTGTGTGTGTGTGTGTGTGTGTGTTATGTGTTATCTTATGTGTAACTTGCTGTCTTTGTGTGAGTGAAAATGATCCCCAGCTGTAGAGATTTGGAAAAGAGTTGAAACTGTGACAGTTGGAGTGATGCGTACTTTTTCGAAATTTGCTCCTCTGCTGTCTTATTAGGAGCATTCTGTGAAACCTCTATTAGCCCCAAAGTACACAAAGCTCCCCCACAACACACACACACAATGATGCTTTCCTGCTTTTTGTCTCCATCTGTCTTGTACACAAACCTTGGAGGGCACACAATATTTGTTTTCCACCCTCTTCTCTCTTTGCTCTTTTGTATACACACACACACACACACACACACACACACACACACACACACACACACACACACACACACACACACACACACACACACACAATCTGCAAAACGATTAGTCACTAACAATGACAGGGGAGAGAAAGAGAGTGTAGACAAATTACATTGAAGAGATAAAACTGTTGACAGAATACTTGACTTACCTTTAGAAACGCTGTGCTTGACAGATCGAATGCATTTTCTCGTAGATGACAGCCTGTAGTTACTGATGATGGATGGTGAGGACTTGTCATATTGTCGTTATATTACAGAAACAATAGGGTAGATGTATTGTAGATTCTGTTGATGATGAGGCTGATGAAATTTAAGATGCAGGCACCTTTTTTTTCCAAGTAGGATTAATAATGGGTTGGTCAGAAGGGAAATATGCTAATGTTTCCAGGGTTAAGAGTCTTATTCCCACTGGGACTAAAGCTGATGATGTGTTCACTCCTCCAACTGAGTATTTTACAACACAATGGGAATCTTGCTATCAGACTCCCTGATAGTGTAAGTGATAAGCACCTAACAGAAGAGGAATCCTGACTCCATAGGCTTAGTGGCCTTGAGGTTTATCAGGAGCTTGTGCTATAGCAGGTCTTTCAATACAAAGCGCTGTATTGGTCAGTTTGGTTTGTAATTGGACCATCACAATATCTAAAGACCTCATGATTAGAGTCACGGATGAACAGCCAGAGACACAAGTGGGCAGATGGACGGTCAGATGGAGAAATGGCCAGTGATGAAGGTGCAGAGCTCAGCAGGCCACAGCACACATTCTGTTCGTGCATGCACACATACGCCACAGACTGTGTATAAAGATGAACAACATGACTGCTCCCCCAAAAGTGAAGCCAAAGCATCTCCATCGCCACCTGGTGGAAGGCTGCAATATAGGTCATAAAATCCTGCCTTCTCCTCGTTAGTGGATGGGACATGGACCAAACTAAAAAGTCAAAATACACATCAAACAAACATTTCTCCAAGATGATTTCTTTCATTTGTAGGAAGTGACTATCACGCTCATGTATTTCCAAGTGCTCATTTCTTTTAGGTAATCTCATGATCGAGGGCTGAGCCTGGCCCGTGATTGATCAAGTACATGTCTCGGCGGCAGGACTTTGCTACCGTGCCTCTGTTCCTCGATTGCTACTGTGCAGACTAATGGGCAAGATGGCAGTGTTCCTATGGCATACATACAATTTATCATCCCGCTGTTTGTACCTGATCTTCACAGACAAACTTACCAGCACACACGACCAGACAATTGCATTTAATGGGACAAGCACATGCAGGCGTGCACAACATGCCTATTTGCACTTCCCCGGTTTCCCCAGAGTGGACCTGACAGATGTGTGCTCCCTAACCCCCTCTCTCTGTCTCCCCTTATAAATTCCCCATTTGTCATTCAACTCATTAGCTAATTCACAAATCAATATCAATGAAACCTCTCAGTTACACAGAGCCGGCTTTTCCATGCATCGCGTGTGTTTTCCATCCTGTTACCTTTCCTCCTCACTGCCTCTTGAGCTGTATAGCCCTGAGGAAAATCGATGTCAATAAGCCCGCTTTTAACGTGTACTCTATTTATTTCTTTATTTCATGGACATATTCCTACCTTTACTTCCCATTTTCCCTACTTCTCTTTTCCGAGAAATTTGCAGATTTGTTTCTCTGTGGACGATCAATTCTTGTCTTAGTCAGACTGGCCGATTTCCCAGCCATCTCAAGCTTCATTCCTTGCTTTAATTTCCTTCTTTCCCGAACCTTTATTTTAAAAGTACCAACAACAAACCAACCCAACTCTATAATCAATGTTTGTTTTCTTTGTCTGCCTCTCTCTTTTGTGTTTCCATATTTATTTATCTGTCTGTTTGAAAGCCATTTTAATACATTTTGTAATGAGGGCTGGCCGGTGGTGCAAGACAAAGATTAGCACTGACCAAGATCTGTGCTGTTTAGTCCTGTAATGGATGCACATAACAAATACAGCGTTTCTCCATCTTTCTCTCACATTCTAGGACTGACTGCTCGTCGCTGTGCTTGATTGTTTTGAAACACGCTGCCTTTTTTTGCCGTTGGAATTTCCTCTTAGGTCACTTCTGATGTTTTTAATTTCAACACAGTTCACTTTTAAGCCCAAATTGCCACATACTCTGCCCATTTTTTATTTCTAGTCTTGTTTTCTACGAAACTGCTTCTATAAAGGTATTACATTGATAACTTTTATAAGCTGCACTTTTCGTACTTTACTCTTCTATCCTTTAGATCTCTTTCGAATACAGGTTAATTAAGTTTGCTCTTTCCGGCAACACATTCCCTGCATTAGTTTCACCTGCTCTTTGGAAGCTTTTTTTTTTTTCTTTTCTTTTCGCCAAACTGAATCTAAAAATATGTTCGAAAGTTCCACTCTGGCAAAGTGTGTAGTGAAACACTTATCGCATCTCCTCCCGTCATTGTCTGTAATCTCCATTAAATGCGTATGGTTTAAGAAGAAGGAAACACTTTGCTGCTGCACGCTCGCTGCACTTCAGACGACAGGCAACCTGCTCTTCCAGTCTGGTGCACCTGATTCCTAAAAAACATGTGTATCTCTATGTGCAGAATACAAATTACGCAAAGTGGAGAAGGCTTTGTTATTCTGACCCTGAGTTTCCTCTGTTAATGTCCGACTGGCACAGAGGATCCTGTTAATGCCAGGCTGGAGCAGGAACTGAGTGGTCTCCAGGCTCCAGCCTGAGTGGAGCTCTCTGACCTTTCCCCACCACCTAGCTGCGGTGTTTAGTAGCAGGCTGGCACCTACTCAGGGTGTACTCATGCTCGTCCTCTCTCCCTCTGCCATAATTTCCACACCCTCCATTTTGTACAGATGGGTCAATACATTTGCCCTGTGGTGCCCCCATTCATGCCAGGTTGTAGTCACAAGTCAGCGGGCTTTTCCTCTCATCTTTTTCCTCACAGGGCTGGTATCTCTCTTCCCAGTTCATTGGCATCTTTTTGCCCCAGTTGTTAGTTGAAAAATCCCTTTTCTCTTTGCCTGTTTTTAGCCTGCGCCCGGTTGCCCTTTTACTTTGGCTGGCATTAAACGATGAGGCTGTTACATAATGCATGAAAACATTGGGGCGATCACAGAAACCATTGATGGGTCATATTATTCAATGGTTGTACTGGAAACAGTTTCTCTCACCACCACAGACCGATCCAGTCAGCCTCATTAAAAAACATTTTTTCATTATCCAATGCAAAGATCAGTATTTCATCTGGAAGAGCAGGAGGAAATTCGATCTTCATACTCTGAACGCGCCAAAGCCATTTGCATTTGTGTTAAGCCTGCTTTCCACTCCGAATCGCATCATGGATCCCTGTGAATCTCTCCAGAAATGTTAATCATTACTCTTTCCGTCCTTCCCAGGAAATTGACAGGGTTCCAACATATTAATGGAGCCAGAGATCCGTATCTTGAGTATTAAATACTCACCACAGTCGCCATGAGTCAGCAGAAGCCCAGTGACTAATTGTCCACTTTCATCTTTATCTGTTTGAACTGAGGATTTGTGGAATCTTCTGTTCAAAAGTGTACTTTCTTCTTTTCAGTTATTTTTTTCCTGTCAACAAACCCAGATAATGAGAATTTAGATTAACTTAACTGAATTGTACACACGAAAATACTTTTTTTTGGGGTATGGCTTAATGAACTGAAATGTAAAAATGGTATGGTCTATGGAGAACTGCATGCCTGTATCCTTTGTGAGGTTTTTTACATTGACTCATACTTACTGGTCTAAACCACTGCAACATACTTGCCTTTAGCACTTACATGTAAATCTGCCTTACTGTGGATTGAGCCAAATTAAATCAGAATATTATTGAAGAAAAAAGATTTAAAAACAGTATTTAATCTTTACCCTGAGACGTGTTGGAATGAGACCAGTGAAATTAAGTTGTAACATTTGTGTCAAAATGTTCTTTATGCCGAAGCTTTTAATTTTAAGGCTCTCGGGAACAGCAACCCCTCCCTCTATTGTGTTGCTGAATACTGCGCCTCCTTGCAGTTGGCAGTTATTCACAGCAGAAAGGCCAAATCTCAGAGGGAGCCTTCTTTCTGCCCAGCTCAGTGTCTCTGTTAAATTGTGATACCATACTGTTGTGACACTAGACGCTGTCCTCTGTGGCAATGTGTGGCTGAAAATAACCAGTTTTTTGCTTGCAATTTGCATTTAACCTGTTGTTTTTTATTTGATTGTTAGTGTGATAAGCTGGGTACACTCTGTGATTGAAGAAGTGTTGTTAAATGCTATCTTGCACTGCAAGAGTAAGTAATCTGCGATAGAACGCTCACAATTTATGTTCTCACACTGTTCAGTCTGATTCCCAAGTCACAACCTCACTGCTTACACTGCTTTGTATCTGTCATGCTGTTGTTTGCAGTCACAATGGTAACATGGAAGAAACAGGTTGCCCTGACAACATTGTGCTATTCTGTGTGCCGAAAAGTTAAAAAAAAAAAAGAGCTGAGATTTCTCTGTGGTATTTTGGTCATGGTTGAAATAGGAGTAAACATACAACAGGCACAGATGCTGTTGTCAGAGTCTGGCCTCTCTGTCGTTTATCCATATCTCCCATTGTGTTGCCATGTCCTGGGTTCATGTTCATTTTGCGCAGGGCCAGTGAGAATAGGCGCTGAGTTTTGGGAACTGACTCCTAGCTTTGTTTCTTTGGGCAAAACCCTGAACACGACCGACCAACATTTCAGATGTGTCACAAATTCATAAGACCATTCAGCAGTCGCATGTGATCGCTCTACGCCTTCCCCCTGTACAGTGAACAAGTAACGACGCATTATGAAGCAGAAATTTGGTCTGAAACTGAAATGAGCTGTGCGTCTCAAAAATCGGGTTAAACAGGCTCAAATTTGACTGTGCTGTGAATTATAAATCCTTAAAGATAGTTTAGTTCATGTTTCTTTTGAAATTGTTCTTATCAAGGCAAAGTTAGTTATACACAACAGAACATGGTCCAGATTGTGATTTGTAGTCTCGCACCCTCATGTGCCCTGACAGTATTGTGTTGTATCTGCAGGCGAACAAAGTTGCCACCTCACTGAGCATCTCCCAGGCCGGGGTTGAGCGGTCTCTGGCCTGTCTGTCTCTGCCCTGTGGCATCTTTACAGTAGCCGCAGACAGACGCAGAGAGGTTTTCACCTCTGTGTCTCTGTGCCCTCACTCTGTGTCAGCTTGGCATACAGCAGCACCTCTCTGGCAGAGGTTAAGCTGTTTATACCATGTTGAGATATGGCGTTCCCGTCTCTCCGCAGCGCTGCCCTTGTCCTCTGCGAGGCTGGCACATGACGGCCTCTTCTTGGCAGAGGTCGGATGATAACTCCCTGCCCACTGGGGCTCTTGTTCAGCACAAAGTTGGAGCAGTGTGCACCAACACATCTGCTTTTCTTCCTCTCTGGCAGGAAATCACTTGTTCAAACCCCACGTGCTCTGACTGGGGCACAGCTCTCTCTGGCCGTGTACAATGGTTATCGGCTCGGGAATAACTTTGACACAGGGGGTTGCAAGATTATGTTTGTGGGTAGGTAGGTCATTTCACACATCCGACTACTTTCTTGTCTTTCGTCTGAAATACATGTTGCCTTTGCACCGCATGTTAAATGTTGAGTAGGGAAGGAAACTTCATATTACCACATAGTTATTCAACTCACACTTAATATTGCTCACACTCCAAGACACCTGGTTGGCCAAGTTGGTCTTTGAGTCATTGAGCTGGTTTGTGGGAGATTGGCTTGTAATACAAATGGCATTATCTTGGCCGCGTGTCAACGGCCTGTTCAGTCTTACACATTGGCGATGCTTCACCTCTCATCCTCTGTGTGCCAGAGTGCCCTCTGTTGCGGATAATGCCCTGCAGGTCGGCGGGTTTGGCAGCTATCTGTCTGTGAGTCAGTGGTTGAGCAGTGTTTTGTCCAAGGCAGTCTGTATGTGCTTGTGTGCCCAGGAGGGTCAGTGAGTGGAGAGCTGTTACCTCCAGCTTTCCCATTCTCTTTGGTTTGCTTCCTCTCTCAGTATTCATGGCTCAGTGTGCTCTCCCCCTGTCTATGTTCTATAAGCACTTCTGGCCTCCTTTTCCGTTTATCTCCTTTTCTCTTGTCATCCTTGTTTTCTCTTCCTGTTTCCCTTTCCTCTGTCCCGTCCCCTCTGTTTCCATCCCCCTTGATTTCTCTCCCCAGCTCCTCCATTCTTCATCTGTCACCCTGTTTATTCACTCCCACTCTCTTCCCTGCTGTCATTTCTGCCTTTTTGTCTTTTGTGCTTCCTGATCTTCTTTTATCTGAGCTGTCGACATGGTGGGCTGACAGAGACACATACACACATGGGGGCACACACACACGCTGCATGTTGAAACAATCATTTAAACACACGTGCACACACACACACACACACACACACACACTTACTTTTTTGCGATGACAATGACATACTGCATTTCTACCCTTTTAACCCTTACTCCAACCCTAGAGATGCCACGGCGCGAAAATTCTCCCAATGGGTAATAAACTTAGAAATTGTGCACAGAGGAGATTCCTAATTTTATACACCCACCCCCACACACACACAGACAGAACACACACAAACAGACAATTCACACACACACAAACGCTGTCATACTGTGTGGCTTTATGAGGAAGATAGTTGTTTTCGGGATGAGTCACTCCATACAGTGTTTATTTCCCTCCCTCTGCTGTGAAACAACAGCCTTCAGAAGCTAAAACCATGGCAACAGCCTCGGCAGCCATGAGTATGGAACCTAACATGAGATCAATTCAGGAGCCAAACATAAGTAGACCTAGACACCGAGATGAGACCATGAATGCATCCACACACCAAACACACACGCACACACGCGCACGCGCACACACACACACACACACACACACACACACACACACACAGTTTCTGTCCATAACTAGAGACTTACATCACTCTTGCAGCTCTCCTCTCAGACACCCTGCAGAGATGCCTTATATCTCTTCTCATTATTTATGATCTAAAATCCCATTTTGTTTGTCAACTTCCTACGTGCAGGCTATTCAGAGGACACTGAGGGCTTGTGTGACAGAGATTGTATGTATTCACTATTGATGAAGCACCAGTTAAACCTATTAAAGGATTAGGCTTTGACCTTTAGGTGATGGGGTCCCCACAGAGGCTGGAGAGAAAACTTGAGGGAGGAAGATAATATGATTTGGAGGCTGATTCAGCGCTGTTTCATTTTCTCTTTTTTCTTCACTTTTGGCAAACATCCTTCCTCTGGTCGGTGACAGGGTTTTAGCTCGGTGCAGGACAGTTGTTAAATGATGAAAAAGGAAGGGATGTACAGATCAATAGACCAGTGATCGGAGTGGGCCGGTTTTCAGCCTGATCGGCCTGGACCTGTGACCGGTCTCTGTTAACCGGTTGTGTGCCGCTAAAATTTACATTTTACACTTTAACAATGAACACCAACACTAATCAGAAATGATCAGGACCTGAACAGTGCTGAAGTTATGTATATATGTACCTATTGAATATTTTGATTTTAGTTAAAGGTTTGTTAAAAGAACAGGGTTGTCCTGTAACCTAGTGAACTTTTTTCATTTTTGAGAGAATTTTCATTAAGTTTGAATGTTTGTGCCAAGAAAATTGCAGTCGGTGCATCTTTAGAAAAAGGTCTTGCTGTCTTTTTTTGTTTTGTTTGTCTTTGTATTATTTGTTTTCTGTTTATTTTATTACTATCATGATTTATTTGTTTTGATTGTTTGTTTCTTTCTCCACACACTGTGTCCTACTTCTTATGTTTAAGTTATATTACTATCATTACATTCGGTATTTTTGGAGAAAAAATATTGATAAAATTTCCTAAATCAAGTTATTCTCAGTTTGTCTTGGCCTTGGCCCGGCTGGGTAAAAACAAAACATTTTAAGATGTCACCATGGGATGTGGAAACGTTTTCTATTTTGTAATATTCTGTAGAGCAAGCCATTAAATGTGAACAGCACACACTACCACCTGAGCTACAGCTACTGGTATCGTTTAATCTCTTT
Source organism: Hippoglossus stenolepis (assembly GCF_022539355.2). NCBI lineage: Eukaryota > Metazoa > Chordata > Actinopteri > Pleuronectiformes > Pleuronectidae > Hippoglossus > Hippoglossus stenolepis. The sequence continues at coordinate 18,494,710 of NC_061491.1, forward strand.
TAGGGAATTGCAACAAAATGAAAGGAAGCAGTATTTGTCTTTCTTGTGCGTCTGTACATCAGAGCACATCTCCACTGAGAATCCATTGACAGGGATAATTAGGAGAACACTCTGAGGGTTTTCTGAGCAAACTAAAGGTGAGTATTCTGCTGCAGATCACGTATTGCTTCTATGAAGTAAGCTCTCCTGGCCAAAAAGCTCAAAGGCTTTCCCGCATACAGTAGCTGCTGTCTATTCAACTAACTCCTAAGGGCATTTGCATGTATAGGAATCCATAACAATTCAATCGCATTGTTTGTTTACGGTATTTGAACTGTTTATAGTTTCTTTTGTGCACTATAATTTATACTGGCTTGTTAGATACATGTGGTTAATCTATCTACGGATTCCAGAACTCTCTGCCTGCATGTGGAATGCATATTTTTAACTCTTCTCAGCTTCACACGCGTATTGTTCAGGGCCCTTGGAAGCATTTTGTGCAATTCTGACACGGTGAACAGCTCTTTTGCAGTTTCGGAAAGAAAAGCTGCAACCAGCATAACCAACAGGTCGAGCAAACAGCCCATTCCTTACAGGCATATTTTGAATGGGCACTGCACTAGTATATTTAAACTGTATAAATGTCTTCCACCAAAAAGAGTTTTAGTAAACGGCAGCACAGGGCTCGTGATCACTACAATTCAAGTAGAGTCAAACTTAAGTATTCACCCAATCAATTAAACGTGAACTTATGCAGCATATGTTGTTGACAGTTTTTAATTCACACAGCCTGAAGGAAAACTGACAAAAACCTGAGCTGCATGTAAACTTTGATTGTTTGTGTGTATACGGTTGACGTGCGTGCAAATGTTTTTAGTGAGGTTATATGAAGTTAAGATTGATACAATGCAATAAATAACATATATTCATTTAGAGCGAGGTAAGGCAAATTTGTCAAGTTCTCAGTGAAAGGTGTGAGCATGAAAGAGAGGCAAAGAAGAAAAGAAGGGGAGGGAAGCAGAGCGAGTGGCCAATGGAGCTGAGATGGCGGCGCTCTGAAGTAAGGAGCCTGATGATTGCTCTCACTGGGTTCTGACCTCATGCATTGGTAAACAGGCCTAGCGCTGGTTCTCCTTAACACACAGACAAAGTGGCCCACATGCACTCACCCATACCCACTATCCCATTTTGTTTCTCGCCACTGGGCACACACACACACACACACACACACACACACACACACACACACACACACACACACACACACACACACACACACACACACACACACAGACACATACACCTTGAGTCATTTGAATACACCTTGTAAATGTGTTTGCATCTCATTTCATGCAGCAGCCATTTAGAAATTAGAGTCCCCTCATTGAGGGGTGAACCGGTCAACAAGGGAATGAGTTGACTTACACGTCTGACTCATGGATTCGCTGAGGTGCACCTTGACATATTAGACACGGACAAACAAGTCCATGCACACACACTTTTGGGGACACACACAAACACATGCACACTTCAAGACTATTCGAAACAATGTGGCATCTTTAAACGTTTGTATTTTAGGGGAAACATATTATTTTCAAGCCAGAAAAGAATATCCACTCGTAAGACAACGGACATACCCAGAGGTTGTACGAGACCAAAGGCTGATTACAAAGCACCACCATCTATTATTTAGTTTGTAGGGTTATTCATTTGCTCAGTTACATGGATGTTACTCCTCAGTTATTATACCCTTAGACATACCCTTTGGTTTCATTTTCATTAAAATGATCTATCTATATTCATAGTGTTTAATGTCTTTAAAGGTGTTCCACACCCACAGCATTTCTTCTCAGGAGTCTCCGTCCGACTCCTGGTAGCTTTGCTGCACCTGCCAGGGTGGGACATATGGCACCTTCATCACTCTTATAGGTGCACGGAGTTCAATGAGCTCATGTAATGGCCAGTGTCGCTCTGCCCAGCATCAACCTGAGCAGAGATGTAATCAGCCAGGACAAGTGAAAAATACCTTTGCTGATGTGTTGGGCCCTGAAGCAACTGCTTGACCCACTGTAATAACTACTGTGATTAAAACCCCACGAAGACTCTATACACAGTGTTAGAAATAAGTAATGAATAAATGCATGAATTCATACTCTGTTGTTGCACTAGCTCTAGCTTCTTGACTATTTGTTCAGATCTATTTCTATATAAGTGTTGCTGTCTATATATATACCCCATAATATGTAATATACTGAGGGGGCAACTTATTTCACATTTTTAAAGCTAACATAAAATATAATATACAATATATGCAATACAATCAACTGACGTTTTATACATTTTAAGTTTTTATTATGCAATGTTATAACATGACCTGCGTGAGATTTTCTGTTTCCTCCTCGCCCTCCAATTGTTTGTGGTAAAAAACCCTAAATCTGATTATATTTCCCTCATGTAGACAGCCTGGGTTTCCCTCTACCTCACACCATCTAGTTCCAAGTACAAAACATAGCTGCTCTGTTTCACAGTCAGAAAAAGGGTTATAATGAAGAAGAGAGTTGAATTCGAAGGTTTGGTGACTCATAGGAAGGTTCTGTGCCTTTATTTTAAAAGCATATTCACCACTGTATAACAAGGACACTGTATAATGTATACACTGAAGGTGATTTAACACACCTAAAGAGATAATTTGGTGTAATGACTATGCTGAGAGACATGTGTGGGGGGGAGGTGACAGAGAGCATGTGTTGAGGAGATAATGAAAAAAGACTTATTTAATTACCTGAGAGTTCCGACGCTCTGTCAGGTGTTGCAATAATTATAAGCCAGCGAGTGGAACTAAGCACTGCCACATTTGCCCTACTGAAGTGTCCTTGAGCAAGACACTCAATTTATCCCGGATGCCCTGCTCTTTAGTTTTAACCTCCCTCCTGAGAGACAAGACAAAGATAACCTTCCTGCAGTAAACGTTCTGGTATATTGAAACATATTTGACCTGCATCTCTCTGACTGTGAGTCGAGATCTCCTGGCTCTTTACAGTGCCCCCCTTTATGACTACTAGTGTGTTTTAATGAGACCGGGTCCGATGGTGGAGCTAGAGTAAACAGTTTGCTCCGCGCACAGAAAACTAAAAAGTAGTTTCTTTTGCTGCTGTAGAGAGCAGGAGCCTTTTACACAAACACCATTCCCCTCGCTCCTTCAGGGTTCATTAAAACAGTACATTAACCCGTAGAACCTTTCTGGAGCTGCTGCTTTACTTTTGATGCCATGAACCTGACTTGTAATTACCTGAAAGTATCCAGATTTCCACTGTGGGAAAGTGCTGAGGGTGAATGACAGATATACTTCCAATGCAGTGCTGGGCTGCGCAATTAAGTGCTGCTTTGTGTTCTGCTGACTTGTGCTCAACTGAAACATAATGAACTTGTCTCTCATTTACATAACGTGTCCAATTATTTTTGTACATAAACGTTGGCAAGACAGCTTTTGACATAACATCATAAAAGACGCCGCACTCAACTATGCAAGTTGTGTTTTTATGAGTCATGCAGACACAAAGGGAGTTTTTTTGCACTTGAATATTCCCATATTGCAGCAGCCAGATCGATCTAGCAAACCTCCTCTTATTCCCCCCCCCATCCCCTAATTCTTCCTATGGGTCCATGTCCAGTCCTTATTTTGGCTCCACAAAAATACATCAATGACTTCCACAACAAAATTGCTGGTAAAGTGGGTTCATTCATGCCACTGCAGGCCTCTGCCCTGAACACAAAAGCACCATCAACAGACAGTCAGATATAACGCCCCTCTCTGCACATTTCATCTAACATGGACACAGACCTGAAGCTGTGGGAGATTGAAGTAATCACACACCCTCACGCCGAGGTGGTGATCTCGATCACAGCCTATCACAAAGAGTAGAAAGGTGGATATTTAACCTGGGGACAATGTCTCCCCACAGTCTAAAAGTGTCCACATGGATACCATATATATAGATTCGTAATTTTAATTCAGGGATTTACTAGAATAAGTTAACATGCTGAATTGTTGAAAATACTGTTGTTTTTTGTCTCATAACATACATTGCTGCAGCCTCTCTGTCCACTCTCTGACTGAAACCCTCCATTTTAGCTCTCTACCAAAATAAATGTAAGTAGGCCAGCATGTTCCAATTTACTTGTTGATAAAGATGCTTTCCAAGAAACAAGCCATGAATTCAAATAAGGTGTTTTAGGGACTTCCGTACCAGAGTTTTCTGTGAGGGACGTTACCCTTAACCCTCAGGGGTTAATTGAAGTCTTTTATTTTAAATTACGTTGACCCAGTAAAAGGATTTCAAAATGTCAACCAGCTGTTTGCTAAGACGTTACACCTCTGCACTGTTGTTCTTTGGGTTTCAAACCAAATACACGGCTCTCTGCCATCCTATCACCCTAGCAGGAGCTAATGCTAGTTTCTATTTGTGCAGAATGTCTGTTTGCAGAATGAGCTGTAAGGACCAAGCTTGGGTCAACTTGAGCTTGTGAACTTGTAAGGATAGTTAAACAATGCAATGGCAGAGAGTGTGTACAGACAGTGCTTGTACAGGGCTTCTGTGTAAGCTAACTGGGATATGTCCTTGTGAGCTGGGGGACTGAGTGCATGATAGCATGCTGCAGGCGGACAGGACTGGGCCTGCTGGCCAATCACGACCAAGTTAGTTAATGTGTGTTAACATGAAAGAGTAAAGGAAAGTAGCTTGGAGAAGAGAGTATATATCAACCCCCCCCCAAACACCACCTTTCCATCAGAATATTGTTTTTGCTTTAATCCCTGTGACACACAAGTAAAGGGAAATAGCTGGAAACATTCTGTTTCATCTGAAGCATCCGTCCGTCCATTTATCGAGTTTAGAGTTTATCCTTTGAGAATTCCTGGGGGCGGGAGCAAATCCCGGCTGACATTGGGCGAGAGTACACCTTGAACCGGTCCCCAGCGTTCCACAGGGCTGAGAAACAACCATTCCGACTCACATTCACACCTCTGGGGAAATTGATTGTCACCAATTAACCTAAACTGCATGTCTTTGGACTGTGGGAGGAAGCCGGAGTACCCAGAGGAAACCCTTAAAGACATTGGGAGAACATGCAAACTCCACACAGAAGTCGAACCAGGGTTTGAATTCAAGTAGAAACTTCTGGTTAAGTTGACAGTGCATTTTTATCGAAACCCCTCTTGTAATATATTATGTATATAGTTCCGTATATATTATTTATTATATTATTTTTTATTTCTAAATCTCATGGCTTCTTACGCTTTTTTCTGAATGCTTTAGGATCATTTAAAATGCTAAGAGGTCAAAGATCAGCCCAAACTGAGTGTTGTTTTAGACTTTAAAACCACAGCACCAGCCCTGAGCTCCCTGGCTCCCTTGTCTTTTCCTCCCACCAAGCTGCAGCATTTCTGTCTTTGACAGCCGCAAACGGCCGAGTTCTTTTTTAATGATTTTTCCCACTATCTGATACTCTATAAGAGGATGAGGCTACTTGTGAACCAAAGTCACAAAGCTCAAATGAAAGAGTCAATTAAAATCTTTTATCTTTTTATAACAAGGAATTCTCACAGGTAATATGCACATTTTTGAACATTACTCTAGATTGTCCTCCAATGGGGCGACGTGACCTTGATCATTTACAGCCCACCAGTGAAGTCTTTAATCTGTACCTAATTATATATGGTGATTACATGTATGATTCAAATTCAAAAGGAAATATACCATTGGACTTACATGGGAATTAATAGTTAAATTAATACTTTCTTAATATTAAATATTACCCATTATTTACGCATATGTTGTCTGTCTGAGTATGAAGACATGTTGTTGGGGAAAGTTTCAACACTGAATTGGTTGATAAAAGTCTTGTACTGTTTTATCAACAGCAAAAAGTTAGCTTTGCATTACATTATACTGAACTTAATGAACTCTCGTGTGTGTGTGTGTGTGTGTGTGTGTGCGTGTGCGTGTGTGTTAGCATTAGCTAAAGCCGAAGTGATTTTTACGGTTTAGAAGCATGTCAGCTGCTTTATCATAAGTAGATTGGTCATGGTGCATCACATGTTCACCGATGGAGCTCACTGTCACTGACAGATTAACACTTCTGACGCTGTTTTTCTTTCTCACCCCAGTGGTTGTGTCTTAGCTTTCATTTAGGCTAAAGTTAGAATTAAGAGCAGATGTTTGTCATATTAAAGGGGAAAAACATATTTTAATTTATTTTAATAATTATGTGGAATGTGACAGGTTGAAACAAAATATATGCAAAAATAAGTGTCAAAGTCTACTGGAGGTCCTGTAATAAATATGCTCTGTTAATCTTGTTGAGCATAACCAAAAATATATTAAAATTGCTTGTTAACACAAGACAAGTGACATTAACTCAAATTAAGCCGCACCTTGCATATGCAGCACAAGATAATCCAATCCAGACTCAAAACATGTCAGAGTAGATTTGAATCCAAAAGTAAATGATTCTACCAAAGTTTTCGCAGTGAGAAAATAGCTTCAGTAACGACCCCTGAGCCAGTGTATTTTCTGGACGTTTTTTTGTGGAGGGAGGCTTCAAGGTCACATTTGGTTTGTATCCTGTTAGCCTGCTCCCTCCGTACATCATTACATCTGGCCCATCAGTGCAGAGGGGGGCCAGCGAGTCGGGACGGTTATGAATCCGTGAAAGGCTTTTCTCACCGTCCACATCTGATGGACCATTGAGCTCTCAGAACATGTCTCAGACCTCTTCTAAAGCCGGCGCAGACAAAGTGTGAAAGTCTTAAAATGGGGCCGGACAACATGGTGAGACATTCCCAGGACGCAGCGACAGACTCTGGGAATTTAAAAGAAAAGTTCATTCGAGATAAAATTTTTAAATGGAGCAAAGTGAGACGAGAACACATCCTCAATGTCGTCCCTCTCACTTGTGATTATTTCCCCCCCCGCTTTTTTGAATGTAAAAAAATAAAACCAGAGTTAGAGTGAAAGACAGTTTATTGTTAGTCTCAGTATGTATTTTTCTCTCTCTCTCTCTGTCTCGCTGTCTCTATCATTCACCTTTGTTCAGGCTTTCTTTATTTTCCTCTCTCGTCTTTTTCTCACTCCATTTATGACAGGTCCCATAGTGTCAGTCATGAGTTATGGTTAAAAGGCAATTACCCCGTTCGACTGGAGGAGTCTGAATCAATACATGTGCACACACACACACACACACACACACACACACACACACACACACACACACACACACACACACACACACACACACATACGAACGCACACACAGACACACACACCGACTTTAAGGCTCTCTTGGGAACACATGAGTATTATTAAAGAGTTACTCCTCTCTCCAGTTTGTGAAAAATTGTGTAGACATAAATGTTTTGTGTGTGAGCGCATACGTTTGTGCAGAAGAACGTCTATGGAGTTGTCAAGTCTGAATTCTGTTTGGGGGGGTTTCTTTAAGTCATTTCTTTTTCCCTGCAGAAAGACAGTGGGGGAATAAAACGTTTGGACAGTATTTCTCATCTTCACTGAATTACCAGGACACTTCCTGTGGTTTTTCTCCTTCTTTGGATTGGCTCCCTCACTCTCTCTGAGTGTGTGTGTGAGCGTTGTCACATTTGTGTGCTGCCTGTGGTTCTCCTCCTTTGTTTTAGATCTGTGGGATATGCTCAGTAGGTGGTCCCTGTGTATCCACTGCAAAGTGACAGAACTGCAATGAAGGTCCAAGTAAGACTTGGAAAGAAAAAGAAAAAAAAATGTTAGCAGCACTGGAAAGAAGCATTAGGGATTTTTACTTTTTGCAACATTTAAAAGTGACTGTACAAATAAGCATTGGACATTCACCAATGACACATATATGTTTGAAATGCAAGACAAAAAGAAAAATAATAAACAACAAAAATTTATTAGATAAATCTATTATTTTCATTAATGCTAGTTACATTACTTTGTATTGGTGCATGGTTTTAATGTTTAGCCAATATATTAGAGTAGTTTGGAGTACGGTGATGGGGCTAATACTGAATGGAATGCAAAATTAATAATTCCACAGCTACAGTGGTTAATAAAGTGCTGTTGATTTGGCTGGATGGCTTTAGCGCTCTCTAATGTAAAAGCTGGACGATTGAACTACCAGTACAGCCCAGTGCACATGCCATATTTTTACTGTAAAAGATGGTTAGTAAATTTGATTAAAGAAATAGCCATGTAATTTCTACAAGGTAGTAAAAATCAATGAGGCGAGCAGTTCTCGCTTATATACTGTTATGGGGATAGGGACAAAATGAATCAGCTCCATCTGAGGTAAAACTGTCATTGTTAAAGACCCCATTTATGTTCAAGTAAGGAATCCCTTTCATTCCCAGTTTCCTGAGTGAATATTGATATGTGTCATACATGGTGCTCCTGTGGAATCAAAGCTAATCTTTCATGGTTCAAAATAGAATGAAAGCAAGATCGTAACTGCCCATTAACTGATTTGGCATTTATCTTCTTTTTTTTTTCTTGGTAATTTAATACTTCTAGAGCTGGGAATGTCAGCATGACAGATTTTCACACACTAATCTGTATAAATTGTGTTTTTCATTTTTCGTTACTTACATTATACCTTTTGTACCACATGTAAATAGAGTTTTTACTAGACTAACTTAATAACAATTATTTGTTTGAAAGAGACTTTCAAATGACTTTGTCATTCGGCTGACACTTTTATCCAAAGCAACTTACAATTAGTGCATTCAGCATCTATGAGGGGCCATTTTTAGCGGTTCAGTATCTTGCCCAAGGACACTTCGGCATTCAGATGTGTAAGACTGAGGATTGAACATCTGACCTTCTGGTTGTAGGACAACCGCTCTACCCCCTCAGCCACAGCCACATTCAAATTATGTACTTAAGCCTTTAGGCAAACAGAAACTATATTAATAATCTTTTTCCAAAATACTAATGCACACACACGCACACACACGCACACCTGCACTAAAACATTGTCAGTGGCCCGAATGGTTTCTTATGCATTTAACCTTGTTGCTGTTGCTTGAGCCTGGGTCTGTGGTCTAGCATGGACAAACAGGAGGGTTGAAAACACACATTCACATGTACATTCAAACATGCCTCCACATTCAAGTTCACATGCAAACACTAGTGATGTAATAGTTTGATTAGTGTTCTGAGACCAAATTACTGAGGAAGGAAATAGCTTGAAAATGCACGCACACATGCACCCACAATCTACCCCCTCTACTTATTCCAGAGAGTTGATTAAATAGGGATTATTATTGTGTGCAGTAGCCATGACAATTCAGATTGGGGTCACTCAGGTCAACCTGTGGAAACAATAGATGTGATTTGCTGCAGAAAATTACATCTACAAGTGAAACTGCCAGATTTTTCTCATGCTCTTTTCTTGTATAAGTATGTTTCCCATTCTACCATGTACGTTTTATGGCTTAAGTCTTAATTCAAATATATGGTACATGAAGCATCAGTTGTGTGTTGGTGCATCATAAACAAGGGTTATGTGTTTCTCAGCAGCCAAAGATGAGATGCATGAGTGCAATTTCCTGACAAGATTGGCTGTGAATTATGCAGTTATGAGCATTGTAATTACCGCCAGTATTTAAGGTAGGAGTGTTTTTAGGTATAGGAGTAAAAGCAGTTGCATAACTGTAATTGTATACAATCTTCTTATAAGAGGGAAGATGCCTAAATCTAAGTTGGAATTATCGTAATTAGCTTTGCCCTCTGTTTTTTCGATAGCATGAATTTGTTTTGTATGAAGAGAGTATTTATCCTTTTATGTTTACATGTTTTGTCGAAGCATCAACAATGGATGAGCAGCAGCATGTGTAAAGATTTATTTGACATTCATGTAGAAGAGAGACAGCCTGTGAACAGAACAAGGCCCAGAATGGAGCTTTGTGGCATGCCCTTAGTTACTAGCACAGATCCAGGCAGTTACAAACATCCCATCCCAGTTATCTGATGAGTTTAAATAAAAATAAACGATGATTATGCCCGCCTGCCTGCCGAGGGTGGTAAAAATGTTATGGATGTTTGACGGCCCACCGATGCAGCGTGATTCCCTCCAGTGCTGTCAGAAACCAGTCTGACGATGACATATGGGTCAATGTTGGAGAGTGACAGAGAGGCAAAGCTTTACACGGTGGGCTGCCACACTCTGGTAATTATTGGTGACACTAGTATTTATTTAAAGGTAAATATACAAGATCAGTGGTTGTCAAAACATTAACAAGGGTACCAGCAAATATAGTACGATTAGTTTTCAAACCATTTATATGGCCCCATAATGGCCCGTCCCCCACAGTCATGTCTTGATTAAATGGACAATGGTTCACTGACCTGTCATACAGGCTGAATGTATGTCTGTAACGACATTTCCCATGGTAGTAGAGGTAAGGGTCAGCCGTTAGCTCTTTCTTCCTACCAGGCATCTGTGTTAAAGCCTCTTCACCTCCTCCAGGTATGAGGCTTAGCTTTGGGTAAGAGAGCCAGTTTGTCCGACATGATCACTGGAGTGTGAACTATACCTCCATAGCCACAGAGCTGGTTTTCATGTTCAGAAACTGAAATAAGCATCAGAGGAACCAAGGAAAGCCTTTGCAGTCGTTTAATACTGCATTGGAGTCAAGTGAAGTGAAAGGGAGGAAGATGTGTCATGACAACTGAAAACAGCACAACAAACAATGACAAGGAAACAGAGCAGGAGGAATTGGCTTCCACCAACTTTAGTGGCAGTCCATGTATGAGGAGATTCACTGGCCAAAGTTTGGACATTTTCTCAGATCAAATCTTGCCTTGAATGAGAACTGCTACATGAGGTGAGGCCAAACAGGAGAATTCTGCATTCTTGAGAAGGCTTGCATCTTTTTCAAGGGATTGTCTATAAATATTACAATGAAATAGACACCCCGGTTGGATTAGAAATGGCTTTCACCAGGGACCAAACAACGGCTGAAAGTGGATACATAACTTCAATTGGCACTGATAAAGTGGAATTCTGGATTACATGTAGTATCACTTACACTGAGGGATATTTAAGGATTAGTCTAATTCTATGTTGTAGAGATGTATCCAAATGGGGATTTGTCCGTCAAGCCGGAGAAACATAAATACAGCGCAGAGTGCTGTTTGTGAATGAGGTGTTAGTATCATGTCACACGAACACAGATTCAGACAGCTTCAGTGCTACAGTGTAAAGTTTGATTTCAACATAAAGTCTTCATAGCTTAAGATGAAAGTTGTATATTTTGTTGTATTCTATTCTAATTTGTGCAGTTTTGTGGGGATTTGGTTATTTAAACACAATTACTTTCAGTTTCAAAGACAACGTGTATTGCTTTTGTTATAGTGGATATACTATTCTCAAACAGAGATGGAAGGCAGAGAAATGCCTGAAACATTTTTAAACAACTTTCAGCTTTCATCCACCCACCATCTACTCTGCATTAAACTCAAGGCACATATTCACTGTACACTGACCTTTTTCTCAAGGTTTTTGTATATATTGACTTTAATTATGAGGGGAAGTATATTCTCCTGTGTTTGTGGAAGTGAAATATAATTGAATCATCAATAGTTTTGCTTTGGCATTTACTGCAGAGTTGTGATTGATGAGGCTCTGATGGTTACTAGGATACCATCAAATTCAACTGTATATGAAATTTGGTCAGCATTAGGATTCTGACATTTAGTATTTTAATGAAAAGGCGCTTGTAACTGCTGGTGCTGATATTTTCTGAGTGGTGAGACGCAAGCCTCACGCCATTATTTAACAGGTGATTTGTAAAAAAGTGACAATTTTACTTGATAGAATGGAATCAAAGCTATACGGAACCAAGTATTGCTGCTTAGTGTGACATATGTTTTTTTTGTAAATCCATGTACAAAAACACACATTATTTATCTGACACCTAGAGCTTCTGTAATCCTTATTAACAAAGTTGTCAGTGAAAAGGTGAGAATGTTGAATTGAAAGAGATTCAGATTTGTATCTGATATTTTATAACCACAGAATCATTTGAATTTGCAATTAACCTTTATTCATATGCATGCAATTATTCATGAACTATAATTTGTGTGCATTTTTGTGTTGAAAAAGTCAGAAGTTAGTAAACCAAAAGATCAAGGATTGAATTATAACATTTTAAATGCAATTTATATAGTAGACCAAATGGTGACAGTATATTTGAACCAGAACTTTTATACCAATGACCTCCAAAGGTTCCAGAAAATGTATCCACGTATCTAGAAAGTGCATTTGTATAGCGAACTAACCCATGTTTACACATAGAATATACAGACACAGCCTATGTTGTTTGGGACACGCCTCTGGGTTAGAAAGACAGTCCGTCAGTCAGTGAGTCAGACAGCTAAATGAACTTTTGGTCTGCAAGTCAAACATTTAGGTGGTTGGTTGGTCAACCAAACAGGCTTACTCATTCATGCTCTGAGTCAGACTGTCAGTCAGAAAGCTCTCTGCCTTCCAGTCAGTGAGTGTAGAACATCAAAAGGTTGGAGCCTCACACTGAGTGCCTAGTGTGAATGCTCTATGAGCAGAGTAATGCGATTAGGGTAGACTGTGTGATATTTCAATCGGTTAGCGCCCTGCAGCCAGATGGGAAACATGCTATGAATATGAAACGCTGCTTAAGAGGGCTGCTGGATTCACTGGCTTTACATGGGAACATGAAATCTTAGACCACTCATACCCCATCATCCCATTGAACCCAACAATTAGCCCATAACTCTCCGCCTCTGTAGTTGTCCGAGGATAAAAACCAAATGGAGATAAAACAAACCCACTAGGAGTTTAACAGAAACAGCATGATGCCACTCAAATTCAGAACTCACATCTCTAATGGATTAAAATCAACACAGATACATACCCTGAGGGACACTGGCACATATGGGATATGGTAAAGTGCCTGCCTTTTTGCATGATTATTATTAATTTCATTTTGAACATTAAAACCACACAAATACTGAGAATTTCTTTGCTGAACCCCAGTTTGAGTGCTGGCCACGCTTTCATCAACCATATAGCAGTGCGCTCCAGTGTGCAGAGACATAGAGCAAAACGATGAAGTGCCGGAAATAGAGAGACTACAGTAATAAGATGAGGCAGTAGATCTGCTTTTCATGTCCTGCTTTTCTCATCGGGTGTCTCGTCCTCTCAGAGGTCTGTGTCAGGGACGTCATGTTCTGGTGTCAAAGGTTCACACAGGCATCACTGGTATTGAAAGCCAAATTATTTATGAGTAGTTAGATAGGTGGCTGTGGCAGCTGTGGACTCCTTCTCCATTGCAATGATTGTGTGTGTGTGTGTGTGTGTGTGTGTGTGTGTGTGTGTGTGTGTGTGTGTGTGTGTGTGTGTGTGTGTGTGTGTGTGTGTGTGTGTGTGTGTGTGTGTGTGTGTGTGTGTGTGTGACAGAAAGTGTGCAGATTTATATCGCAGACTAGATGTCAAGATTTCCAGAAGGTGTGACAGCTGAGAGAAAGAGAGTTGGTGAAGACAACAAACGTCTGAAAAAAGTTTGACATGATGTGACACTTTTATATTCGGCCTCTGTCGTGTAGAAGCTGATGTGCAGTCTCCATAGTGGAAAGTAACCAAACTTTTCTCGAGATACTTTATTATCCTATATATCTCTTTATACAAATGATCTGTTTGTCAAAACCTTTCTAAAATGTGATTTGTTTTCTCCCCATGAAATATGTAGCTTGGACTTTAATTTAAATTAGCTGCATATGTAATAAGGAATTAGTTTCAGTCCAGCTGGTACATGCTACAAAATGTAATTTTATAAAACTGGATAATGTATTTTATGGTCCGTTGTGTAACATTTATGGGGATTTATTAGCAGAAATGGGATATAATATTCATTATTATGTTTTCATTAGTGTATAGTCACATAAAACTAAGAATCGTTTTGTTATTGCTATCTAAGAATGAGCTCTTTATATTTACATTGGGAATGGGTCTTCCTCCACAGCATCCGACATATTGCACTGCAATGTTTCTGCATTTAGTCGACAACAGACAAACCAAACACTGGGTCTCATGAGGGCCTTTCAAAATGTTACATCACCTAAAGACAATTGTAGGTTCTGTAACAGCCTGGAAGTAGGTAGGGGAGGGCCATTCAGTTGGTGTCACTAAATCCTACACACTGAACCTTTAATGTTTTTAAGTAATGAAAATAGTAACAGAATATGTAGATAATGGAAATCACGCTCTAGAAGGGTGTTGTGTTTCGTCATCATTGGGGCTTCATTGAGCGAACAAACTTGGACAGAGATGAATTCCTGTCTGAATAAAGTGTTTTTTTGTTTATGATTTCACATTTCACACTTCATCACAAGCTGCTCTCCGCCGTGTAGTTTGTAACATGACAGCCTTTTCATTGCACAGAAACTAACTGGATCATGCAGTTTACTGTATAAGGCATTATTAATATGACAGACTGGTAAGTAACCACCTCTGTTAATAAAGTTAGGTTAATTATAATTACACATAGCAGACTAAGTAGTATAATCAGCGACAATATCATTCATTTAAGTATTACCTTGCTGTAGTTAATAATAATGAATTGCTAATCAACAATCAGTGAGAATTCATGGAAAACACTACATAACGACAATATAATTTAGAGACACCACTTTATAGTGACATAAACACTGTACTTTTGAATTACTGCCTGAGTCATTAACTGACCCATATTTGGTATGTGTGTGTATAACATGCTTTTTTACTTCTACATTAGTTTGTGAAAGAGGAAATTCTTCATTTGAATAATTTTCAATACAGTATGGTTGCGGGACTCTTATGAATATTCACTGTGCCACAGCTCTTACGCACACAAATCACCAGCAGCAATTACAACTGTGAATGATTAATTGTTGCTGGTGATAATGGAAAATATGAACTAGTGCAACACAAGCTCCAAATCAGGATTTTGTCATTTTCTCCCGGGAATTAACAGACTGGACTGTAAGATTACAAGTTTGGATGCCTGAGCAGAGAACATAACAATCGCCCACACATATTTAATAATTATGAACTACTACTGCAAATTATTAGTATTCACTGTCTTTATTATTATATATTTCAGTTTATATAGTCCACATCAATACTGTAAGTTTGTCAAGTGCAAAACATTGTGATCACAATAGAACAACAATAAAGTGTAGTGCAACATTACAAAGAAACAAAATGGGACCTCGTCTAAATCTTTATATAAATGTAAAACTAACAATGGCAAAATGGCACTTGGTCATTCCACCAAAGATCTGCTCAACCGCTCTGAATACCAAAAAT
The DNA here is from genome assembly GCF_022539355.2 of Hippoglossus stenolepis. Lineage (NCBI taxonomy): Eukaryota > Metazoa > Chordata > Actinopteri > Pleuronectiformes > Pleuronectidae > Hippoglossus > Hippoglossus stenolepis. Next base: position 18,510,064 of record NC_061491.1, read on the forward strand.
CACATGGACTGACAGCTTGATATAAAAAGCACCTCCTCTTACTTCATCACTTCTACCCTTTTGTCTCTCCATCCTCCTCTCTCTCCTTCTCCGTCCTCGCCTGTACCATATTATTTGGACTCACATGAGAGAACAGTGGTTTGACCCAACTGAGGCTTTTATGGTCACACTCATAAATGTTTCTGGGCCGGGGGGAGCGGGGACAGTTGATTCCTAAGAGATTAAAACAAGTATGAAATGTGGAATTGCTATGTTGCAGCAGTTTAATGGAAGGGCTATCAGGCTAGAGACTGAAAATGAAGAGACGCTGGGTGTTTTGCAGGGCTATAGATGTAGAGCCAGACCAGATGAGAACAAAATGTCCCAACATATGCATGGTGCCAAACGGGAAGCAAGAATCTTTGCTAGTTTCAGAGAATGCAGTTGTTATCTTCCCATCCGGTGCTTATGTGGTTTAAATAGCAAATATACTTGTACCTATTTGAGTGCAGATGATGGTTTTAAAATGAGGCACGTTTTTGGCTCATTGCTGTCTTGATGCAGTGGAAAGCAATTGAATAACAAAAACCCAGTATGGGGCCAATGGCACAGTTTATTTTAAGGGTGCATTATCAAGATAGTTATATGTACCTGCGTAGGTGAGTGATTACAGTGCACGCACACTCTTCCTTCTGCATGCCAGCTTCACCTCAGGGAGCTTTGATAGGATCCTTTTGTAGCTTTCACTTTTCTGCACACGCACATCCGTTTCCTCTTCACTCTCTTACTACCTAACAATCCGTCATAATGATAACAATCTTCCAAAGTGCATGGGCACTTTGCTTATAATAAAAGGGAAGATGGTACTTTAATTGGTTTACATGTTACACTCACACAATGACGAATTTATACAGCTTTTAAAACCTTGCTTCTGGCCCTGCAAACTTTTCTCAGCATTTTAATTAGCAAAAGTGGATTTGGACACTTCTTAAATGCATGCGCCATGAGATTTAGACCATGGGCTGACACTGTTTAAATTAACTTGCGCAGTTCAGAAAAGGAAAGATTTTGTCAAAGTGAAAGAGAGATAGCCGGAGAGAATGGTGCAGGGATTATTCCCTCTCCTTAGCACATTCATTTCACAGAGTTTTCTTCTACTCTCCCTCTGGACATCACCTCTCCTACCCTTCAAGCGATTATCCCTCCATTTGTCATTATATATGTGGCCCAAAGCTGTCACTTACACACATATATTTACTGTTATCTGTGCACCCACAACAAAGAAACTGCAAGCCCCCCATGATGACCATTAGAGGAAGCCAGAGATGTCGAAGTGCTGTTGACTGCAGATATAGAGCGTCTGGCATGTCTATTGGCATTTTATTATTACTGATGTCAATATCTATTGTAAAATAATGATTACGAGCCTGAGGGCACACAGGACAGGGTAGCCTCATAACCATTCACTTCAGAGAGCATAACACAGGAAGAAAAGGGGAGATTGTACCTGATTTATCACCAACATCTATACTGATTTTAATTAAGTATCCCATTCTACACAATAAAGTGAAATGTGTCAGATTTAAGAGTCCAATGAATTTTACAAAGCAGTACACATGCGTCTCATGTGTTGAAATCTATCCTCAAGTTTAATGCTACAGAATCGGGAGAAATCAGATGGATAAGGTTCCTCCTAATAGAAAGTCTGCAGAATAAATAACTGGGAAGAAAGCCAACATGTGTCCTGGCCCATGTCACAGTAATATTCCATCTTTCACAATTGAGAACAAAAATAAATAATCTAATGACAAACTGGATACCTTGATCTCTTGTAGAACTACAAGAGATATGTGTTGCTCTTGTGTCGTCCTTTTAGCTGAGAGACCGAGAGTATTGAGTCAAAGACCAGGTTATTGGCGCTGGATCGTTCCCATCAACTCAGTGTCCTGTTACAAGCTCAATGATTCCACTCCATTAAAAACAACTTGGCAAAAAGAGCAGCAGTAAACCAGCAGATGCAGCTACTGGCAACTACCTTGTATGACACAGCAGCTTTGCAGTTGGTAGGATAAGTGTAGATAATGCACTGGGTGGTTGGATAAGATTATCATGACCTTGGATCCTAATGGATTCCCACTGATGAACATTATGTCACAATACATAATAACACGTAATTGATTGTGTTTGCTGCTGCTCTTGTAATCTGGTGATGCAGCTTGTTAAACATCAGCATTTGCAAAAATAAAGGTGAACATATATTAGTATATTAATAGCACACAGGGGACAGTTGTATTATTGCATATTAAGTTAGATGACAAATAGACAAATGTTTTCGGCTAATAGTTAAATAGTTTCAACAAAGTATTTGTCTGTAAAATCTGTTCTGAGGTCTGTTTAAGTGCAGAGTTTGCATCAACTGCTTTTTACTTTACGCATGTTAATAAGAAGCCACATTATGCTCCATGCATATTATATATATTATATGCACATTATGACTGACCCGCTTTATCATCCTTACATCATGCGCAGCCTAAGCTTGTTACCCTGAAATCAGACGAATTGATTACAGTTACATCTGGCTGATCAATCACTTCCTGGTGGCCATTTTTCAAAGACTCTGGCACAGATCGATACAGACTTGATAGATGAGAGTGCTTGTCTTAAATTTCAAGCAGGGCTCAGACCATGATGTGCTGTGTTCGCTCTCGGCGGTTGGATGAATATCAATGTTCTGATTTGCCTATTGTGACGCGGATATCACAAGGATATAAAACGTGAAGTTATTTCCCTCTATGTTCAGAGCTGTGTATGTGTCCCTTGCTGTTAAGCATGAACTGCATGTGGATATTTTTCCTTGTCACTTACTTGGCACTCGAATTTCACACAGTAGCAAGTTAACTTCCAACCCACAGGTAGCTGATTACTGTTTGACAAAAATGGTTTTGAATTTCATACATTTTTCTCACATTAGCTGACAAAAGGTCTGCCATTATTGCCATGTCACCCATGGTATGATGAGGTCTAGGAGATTAACTGCAGTGGAAATGACATGTTGGGAAGTCTTCATAATGTAGGTACACTGTTGTACCCCCTCCTTATAATGGCCAAAGGGAGACAACAGGTCAAAAGAGAATAATAGAGAAGCATCTGAAGATGGACATCTAGACAAACAAGGCGTCTAAGATTGCCCGAGGAGAAAACACGGACCATCACTTTCACAGTGAGAGAAAAGTGATTGAACTCATGAGAAGAAACAAGAAGAAAAGAAGGATGAGAGAGATTGATGTAAGCCAATCTATAAGTGGCCAGCGTACAGGTTCCCAGGAAGCTATTGAACTGCGGCAAACATTGATCTTGATACCGTAAATAAACACCTCTGCATTAATGCAAGCAGAGTCAGCTAATAAGTAAAGGATGAAGACAAATGCCCTTGGAAGTATCAGGGCCACTGGACTTGGAAATCCCACATCTCTTGTTTAATATGTGCGGCTAAATCCGTAGTAAGCAACACCACCCAGCTCTGTCAAACCAAATGGCGAGAAACTATGTCGTGAGTTCTCGCCGACCTAATTAAGGGAAACTGTTTCTTCCAGCAGATTTTCTTACTAAAAATATAATAAAGTACAAATAAAGATTTGGAACTTTCACTTCCATCTCATTTGTGTGGAACACTGCCATGAGCAGCTTACTTGAATTACTCCATCGGACAACCTACTAGGGAGAATCGTGTCTTTACCCCTTTTTGCCCACTCTGTCACTGTTACCGTTCCATCGACGTGCATGTTCGACCCCTCGTTGGCAGCACTTATCATGGAATTCCAATAGCAATGTTATACATTACAGGCGCCCCTAAATCCTTAAGTGCCTCCGCTTTGAATACATTTTCAGTGAAGCTTAAAGTGGGTCGAACTAGCAGTCGATGCTTATGTAATTCCGTTTAAGAAGGGGCTATTGATACTGTAGGGGATGGTAAGACAGGCTAGCTTTGGGAAATACTTAAAACAGTTGCTCTGCCTCTTGGTATTATTTTTGAGTGTGTGTCTCAGCGTGTGCCCGGGCTTTAAATTAGCAGAAGATGGAATAAAGCGATTGACTCGTATTCAGTCAGTGGATGGTAAATGTTTGGATCTTCCGCTAAAGTCGCTGAAGGGCTCATGAATCTCTTTTTAAAGTGCTCATCCGGATTGTATGGACCCACTGGTTCTGAAGAGGAACTCTGCAGAACCATTAGTTCCAAGAAAGAACAGTTTCACATGGTTTCATCATCTTAAGGCAATCCCAGTGTGTGGCACACATGCTGCAGTTTTAAGTGCACCCTTATGACTATTTAAATTTGGAGATCAGAGAAAGCAACACTGCATAGTTGCAAAACTTGTGTGTGTGTGTGAGAGATGAGTGAGACTATAAGTTATTCATATTATAGGAAAACAAGGAGAATTGGTAACATCTACTTTTAACCGGGGACCTATCCTTGTTGGACTCTTGTCCCCCTGGAGAACAGGGCAATGATTTATATATAGAGTCCACTGTTGAAGTAGCATTGGGTCCTTTGCTTGAGAGTTCATAGGGGCAGCAGGAGAAGTTACATCAGTTCGTTAAAATGTCGGTTTGAGGTCTACACACAAACAAAAATCTGCCTAAAAGGTACGATTACAAAACACTGAATACACACACACCCCAAATGTGCATTTGTATGCTGGACAGATTGAGCACACGTCGGTACACACACACACACACACACACACACACACACACACACACACACACACACACACACACACACACACACACACACACACACACAGAGTAGTTCAAAAACCTCAAAGGTCCCTCTGTGAAAGATGCTGGCTCAGCTTTATTAGCTTACGCCATTTGTTAAACTCCAGACTCCACCCAGACCTGTAGATTTCCCCAGAGGGACGACTGAAACAAATGACCACCCAAATGCAATGCAGTGAGGTATATAGGCTACTATATGTATTCTTTTTTTCTATCCCTATTCTGCTGCCTCTCACTTGAAAAGCTTATTTTTTTAATTTCAACTAACTCTCCACTTTCTGTTTTTGAAATATAATAAAGAACAATTTTCGTTTTTCCCCCGGCCCTTCAAACGTGTTAACATCTCTTTTACTTCTCAAAGGTCAATCACTGTGTTTCGATGACGACAGTAAAATATTTAAAATAAAGTCACATTACTTGCCTGGCAAAGGCTTTTACTTGTATCTAACCATTTATCGATCTGTTTAGTTTTGCACAGTTTTTGACAAACACAGTTAGCAACACTACATTAACACACAATCAGTTCCCACCATCGACTTCATCATTTTTATACTTCAGTGGTCCCCTTCTTGTCTTAGAATTTGTCAATGACACTGACAACTCCTTGCAATTGGACACACAGCTACAACCAGGAAATGAGACTTCTGGACCTCTCTCTTATCCTCACGCCTAATGACCACTCCACTACGTTTCACAGACACACAGTGAAAGAGACAATGCGGCCGTCCCACACAACAAACCACAGAAATCTTCCTCAGTGTTGTGCATCCAGGCAAAATAGAGTCTAACGGACAGAGAGGAGGAATGAAGAAGAGGCACAAAGACCCTTGTGGTGAGACAGTCATGCCCCCACTTTGAGAAAGAGACTCAGATGTTTTAGCTCGGGAATTGCATATGGAAGATTTTGTTTTTCAGGGAGTGTTATTCCAGCAGTTTAAGCACGAGAAGGAGAGATGTTTTGGACACCAGGAAGACAACATTTAATCCCTTCTTTCTTTAGGGGGCATGGTATTAAACACATATATCATTACCAGAGAATCCAAGAACGCCAGACACTAACGAAAGGGAAGAGACTCAGCAAAATTAGTAAAAGTCAGAGGGAAAACAAGAGAGAAAGAATCCCTCCTCTTACCATTTGCAGAATGGAAAAAGTTTGCAGCAGTAACATCCATTATCTGTACCGCTTAACCTTTTGAGGGTCACTGAAGCCAATCACAGCTGACATTGGGCGAGAGGCCCCCGCCAGCTGATTTGTACCCTGACACAGCCATCGCAGAGCCACCAGAGACAAACATTCACTCTCACATTCACACCTACATTCACAATTTACTCTCCAATCAGCCCAACCCCAGTCTGCATGCCTTTGGACTGTGGGAGGAATCTGAGAGTAGTCACAGGAAACCCACGCAGAGAGAGAACATAGAAACTCCAGATAGAAAAGACCCTGGCCGAACCAGAACTTGTACTGGGAACCTTTTTGCTGTGAGGCAGCATGCTGCCCTCAGCAGTAACAGGAGTATATCAGCATTATTAGTATATAATTATTTCATTTCCCATGATCTACAGCCTCAGACAGGTTTGACTATTTGCCTACATGCACCAGAGGATGGAGAGGGACAAGACAGTAGTTAGTAAGTTAATTTAGTCGCAGTTACTGTTATGGTTTTCAACTCTTCTTGTACGTTTGTCCGGTGAGTTGAGAAGTTAAATAATAAAATAAAATATAAATAACCGTGTACCAGAATGTCTCTAACTCTGCTGCGACTAAAACAAGGAAATTAACAATTACCCCTCTTGTCCGTCAGTCCGTCTGTGTCTGGCTGTTTCCCTTTCTGTCTGCTGAACTTCCTCTCTATCACTGAACTATAGAGCGGAACAGGAAATTAACAATTATTCTGTTGATTCTTTCCCTTGCACTGACTGACTACAGGCTGCAGGAAGAAATCAATGGCGCAAATGAATCCAATCTCTCAAATGCAATGCCTACAATTTTGTGGGCATACACACACATGAATATGAGTCAAGCAGTGGTAAATGGTTGGGGTACAGCGACTATGTATGTTGGGTTAGCAGCAATTTTTTTTTTTTAGAGGCGACCACAATCTCTTGTTGACCTTATAATAACATGTCCACTTGAGCTGTGTTGGTTCCATGTGACAATTTTATGTGTGTGTGTGTGCGTGTGTGTGCGTGTGCGCGTGTGCGCGCGTGTGTGTGAGAGGCCTGTTGACTTACAAAGAAAAGTAGACTCGCATCAACATTTGTTAATGTCTATGAAAAATTGGCCTCCATAATGTAAACTTATTTCTCTCTTGTCTTTCTCCCTGTTTATTTCATGCCATCTTTCCACGTTGATGTCATTCCTCTCCAACAAAGGTAAGAGATTCACAAGTGTGCATGTGCATTAGTGCACGTATGCGTGAATGTGTTCATCAGTCCATATTATTGGTATAGTAGCTGTTATCATTGCTGCCTCCCAAGCGGCTCACCCAGGTTCAATTCCTGACCAATTTGCAGTCTGTAAACCTCGGCCAGTGATTCTCTAAATAATGGTTTAGAGAATGGATGAATGGATTACGCCTCCTGGAATCAGCCTACTCTCTTAGTGTAAAATCTTGTTTCTCTTTTCACTTTTCCAACTGTATACTGGATGTCTTAAAATATTAAGCATAAGCTTGTATATGTTGTCTCCAGTTTACTCTATAATGTAGTGCGTGTTTTATTTCCAGCAAGGCCAATTATGGGCTTAGCCAAGACGGATCCTGTATGTATCCCACATGGTTGTTTCATTTCTCTCTTTTAAAAAATGCATTATATGTTGCTCTAGTAAGGAAATTGGAGAAGATGAACTGCATTGATCCCTGAGGAGGAATGAGTTCACTACTGCAGCAAAGTGGCATACAGTAGATAAAAACACAATAACAAAAACATTAGCTTTTAGATGATGTCCTCATCATGCTAATGCACAACTTTCACTGGCAAGAGGGAGCTCTTATAACAGTAGATTAGCTACTGGCAGATTTACACATTACAAAACATAATGAGACGACGTACACAGCTGCTTGTTTGGATGAACAGGAAACGGCACAGGGAAGTTTAGGCCACTAGACAGAAACAACCACGTATGAAACACGACACGTCCAAAATCAAACACGACTCAGCTGAAACCTAACATGGCAAAATGTTGCATGTCAGATCGGCTCTGCATGACTGGAGTGTTGTGCGACACTGTTTTCCCACGAGAGAGTAGTTACCCTCAAGGAATCTGTTTTGCAGTGACATTATATCTTTTTATATGATATTTTCACGTTGCTTTGCGTTTCGGTTGTGTTGTTTTTGACTGACATCTAAAAAAGGCATTTGTAAACTACTATGTCGATCCAGATTTAATATATCACTGATGGAGTAATTTAATCTTAAAACGACATCAATAAATGTCTTTATTTCCTCAGGAAATCACACAGTTGGCTGGATCTTTGGTGTTGCAGCAAAACAAGTTGTTTTATTTCAAATATATTTGAGTTAATAAGAAATCACGCTTTGTCAAAGAGTGTGTGTGTGTGTATCTGGAAGCGGGGTGTTGCTGGAGCTAAATGGACATATAGTATTTATGCCCACAGCGAGAGTCAGAAATAGCTCTTGAGAAAATAGCCAGAGGAGCTGTTAAGTCTACATTTTGACATCTCCCTGGATACCAAAACAAAGTACAGAGCCTCCACACAAGTCACACAGGCACACGCACAATCACGCACACACACACAACCCTCATTAAGTCACATCACAAACCGAGACCGTCGTTGTACATCATCGTACACACTTCCAAACTTATGGATATATATTGACTTCTACCTCCCACATTCAGCCAGTTAGTTAGAGAACCCAGCAGACAGAGAGCACAGAGTCGGTGACACTTACTTTGACTTTTAGTGACATTTGTATAACCATTACGCAGATGAACAGCCAGCCTTTCAGTCACTCAGCCCATGAGGTGTGCGAGTTTAGGTTTAGGACTCATTAATAACTGCGACGAACATGGCGTTCCACGGCTGAGGGGCGCGGCTGCGAGAAGTGTGGCCTTTTGTGAAGTGTCGTCATATCGTGGTGGCGGAGACAATGAAAGTGATGGAGGACACAAAGAGCGGGTGGAGGGGGGAGAGGAGAGGGGGGAACAAATGAGATCAGGAGGATCAATGAGAGGAATGAGGTGGAGGTAGAGAGACGGGGAGGAAGATGACTAGAGGTCAGCGAGTGCATTGTCTCAGCATTATTGTATGAATTGGAAAACGCATATATACACACACACATATATAGACTCGCGCAGAGCAGCAGAACGCCAGTGCCTCAAGCAATAATCTCTTCATCCATCATCTGTATTATAACAGATCCATCACAGTCCACACACGTCTGTTACCGCGTGCACGGATGTCACTCCCACGCACATGCATACATATTTGAAGCGTGGATTGCGATAAGTCATTGTGTACAACTTAAACATGCTTACCTACTGTATAACCAGATATCCATCGGTAGTTTTTATTTCCATCTGTTTTTAATCTAACATCAGCAGGCGTATTTCTTCAGAGAAATAAGATATGAGAAATGCCAGGCAGGAAAGCTAAATCATTTTTTTAGATAGGAGATTATCATTTCTGGGCAACAACCCATATTATCTCACAAACCAAGAGGAAATTGCTATTCTACTTCTTTTTTCCCCCCCCTTCAAAGATTGCCACTTTGATACTGGTGCAGTAAGAGAAAATCCGTCACGGGTTATTGATAGAGGGATGTCAGCCTGCACTTTGCCTGTTGACATATTATTTAGGAATTTAGATGTAGTGTGCTGCCATTCAATTAATCAAACATCCCATTTTGAAATCCCCTGCAGTTTCTCATGTTGTCGTGACAAACTACATGAAATGAAACATTGATGTGTTCAAGGTTTAAGGATTAAATGAATCCGACAACTTTAAAAAATGGAATGGACCATTTCAAGGTTGGATATAACTAATTCCTTTTAAATTCAGAAACAGCTTGTGCTTGTGTGTACATGATTTGTCCAGCTGTCATGGAACTGTGGCTGGTCAAATTTCTATTGCTTTGATAATACCTGGTTCATTATTGACCTTGGAAACAACAGATGACAAAGAAATCCCACCACAAAGTTACTTAAAATACCTGTTGATGTTGCTTCGCACTAGTATTTGGTTACTATTCTTGAATATAAAACCATCTTTGTCATAACAATGCTCTTATGCTTATGTGCTATTATTTTGGGGTGAACTCTTAAATTCAGCCCTGACGTCAGATGTTTAATCTCATCAAAGCTCGGTTAAAAGTCACTTTTGATCCTCCTCTAGTCTCAGATAATAAAGTAAGGCAGTTAGTCGAGTGACCCAATATGAAGTCTGAATGCAGCAGGATTGAAGCTGCTGCCAAAACGCTGAATGTTTATCACGTGGGAAATGAGCTTGAAAGTTGTGTGCGTGCGAGTGCATGCATGTGTTTGTGTCTTCTGTTGATTTTGACAGGGGGAGACATTCTCAGCTGAGTGCTTTTATCATCACACAGAACCGCGCTGAAAGTTTTCCGCTGTATTCCCTCTGGGCAGATGCACTGGATTTTGGACTAATTAAAATGATACTTCACTTTGGTGTAACAATTACAGTTTTCACTAGTTATGTCCTCATTGAAGTTCCTAAGAGGTGAACCACCATCATTTGCTTACCTCAGTAATTAACAATGATGCTTCACTCCCCCCCTCTGGCAGTCAGGAAATTACTCAAAATACTTTTGCTAAAATATAAAACAAAACAAAAAAACAACAAGATAATGACATCCCATGTGTTTATATTTGGATAACTTTGTTATAAGGTAATTGAGCCCTATTTTGATTTCAAAACTTAGAATGCATTTTAATTCCAAAAATAAGTTTCTTGAGTTCCTTCATCCAGGCTGAGGATTGTTGTGGTTCTCAGCTCTAAAATTGTCTAAAATGAACTTGAAATGTGGTGTTTTGTTTGGTGTTGTATTCAGACTTTTACCAGTTCTTTTACAACTGATGCTGCACTCAGTGCTGATGTTGCCAAACTACCCAGATTTCACAATTCAGATTCTGCCAAAAAACAAAACAAAGTACAATGACTTGGACCTTGATGCGAGATCCCAATGATTTTGTTAACCCCTAATTAATTGATCTTATCTTTCTTTTTATTGACATGTTTTATTGTAATTTTATTAGAAACCAAGCCTCTGTTTTTGCAAATAAGACAGAAAAATGAGGGAGGAGCACAGACTTTGATCTGTAAAGTTAAATCTCTGGATGGACTCATCTCCATCTCTTTGTGGGCTTTGGTAGCTGATGTTCCACATCACCTACTGGGTTCCTAATAAAATCCTTAAATTAGTAATAGTCACAACAAATGCTGATGATAAACACACACATGCACATGTCACCAGAGCCTTAGAGGACATTACATTGATTTACATTAACCACTTGCCTAACCCAAAGTACCCTAATATTAAAACATGTCCTTACCTTAAAGTTTTTAAGACTTAGGTCCTCACAACATAAGTAATACCACACAGCCACCCCCACACACACAAATCTAATAAGTTATTATCTGGATCTGAGTGGCTGTCCACAGTAAAACCTCTGTTGTGCTGAAACACCAGGATTGATGTGTATCATGGCCAGATCTGTCATCATCTCTGGAGCCTGTGTGTGTGTGTGTGTGTGTGTGTGTGTGTGTGTGTGTGTGTGTGTGTGTGTGTGTGTGTGTGTGTGTGTGTGTGTGTGTGTGTGTGTGTGTGTGTGTGTGCATGTGTGCGTGTGAGTAAAGACTTGAGCCATGAGCAACCATCCAGAATGCTTATCTAGTAAATCCAACAGCTTGACCGCTTTTTGCTGTGGCAGCAGCACACAGACACAGTTTCTGTCACAAAGATTGTTCACAAACACAGACACCGCCCCACATAGACACACTGTACTGCACTGCTATGCCTGACATGCCAGAATATCTATCGACTGTGCCATCAGCTGAGCTCAGATTTGGCCATTCTGAAAGCTTTGAAGTCCATGTCCCAATACTGCGTGTGTGCGTTTGTTTGTGTGCACACGTGCATTAGTGTTTGTGTGTGTGTGTGTGTGTGTGTGTAAGATTGTTTCAGAGAGAGATTTTCTGGACATATGCAAAATGTTTACTTTTTTTCCAAGTTGTGCTTCGACTCTGACATTTATATTTATTTTTCTTTCTCTGACTTTTTCTGTGCTCCCCTTCCACTCACTATTACTACCATTGTCATTCCTTTCTCTCTCCATTCAGACACAGTCGCATGTACCACTGTTCTCTATTAACTTGTCTTGGACTCACAAACATAGTAGTGGTAGTAGACATAGAATTGGCAAGATTAACTTATTGGTTGATAAAATACGCGTCTTTTTTTGTCTCATTTCTACTTTACTATCACATGCTGCACTGCTGCTACTTCTAATCACACTTCAAACAAACAATCAAAAGAACATGGTGGAATGAAACCGAACAAGGCAAAAATAAATTATTTGGGTGCATCATCCAAAGAACAATTATTACAATTATAACTATTCTATGTCTTTTTTTTTATCATCAGCACACTGATCTTAATTCAACTGGCTACTGCATATTGAAGAGGAACCGATTTAATTCTTACTAATCCACCATTTAACCCAGATGCACACAGACATATGCACACAGACCACTAATTAGCATAATGATTACTAATGCATGCAAACAACAAAGCACGTCTCTGCAACAAATTTCATGTTTGTGTACTTGAGGAGTCAGAATTATTTGAGAATTCATTTTGTGAATTCTAAATGTGTGCATGTTTATTTCTCAATTTTTTCACTTTAAAATCAATATTTATATTTTTTTAACTCTCCAAATGGTTTCAAGGTCTAAGGGTGTAATTTATTTTTGATGAGGTGTTTAATGCAGAAAAAACAAGGTGTTAAGGTCATGTTTCCTCAGCCGTGGCTCAGGGGTCATAGTGTCAGACAGCCATGACAGAGCTCATCCATGGCTGAGTGACACCTGCAGAAAGCTTTGTACTGATCTCAAAGCCGCGAAGAGAGAATGGCGTTATACCAGTGATCCCTCTGATCTTAAGGTCTGTGAGCTGCTCCTCCCTCTCACCCGTCACTGAGAGCACACAGGCAGTGGTCCTTATTGACCTGGCAGCCTACAAGGCCTGTACACCAGTTATTTGTATTGCTACCAACCTCCTCCAAGCCACATATCTGACCATGATAAATGCTTTACTGGCTTTATGAACACTTCAGATTACATTCAAACACCGTTCACTCGACCCAGCTCAAGTTGACCACTCTCGTTACTTCCATTCTCATCCAAGGCAATCGAGTAGGTTGTATAGAAAAAGAAGTTCCCTGGCCTCTGAATTCCTCTTACAGAGCACAATCTGTGATCTGAAGCAGTCGACCTTTAGGTGCAACCACTCTGCTGATTTGGCTTTATTTGTGACAGAAGCCCTTAGGGCTGCTAGAGGTGAAGCTCAGTCTGTGGTTTCATGTCTGATCATGAAGCTTTTGTGTGAACTATCAGATCCCGCTATCTGTTCTTTCCAATATGGGCATCTCTGTCAGAGTGCTTTCTTGGTTTGACATCTATCTCACTGGACATTCCTTCAATATGATATGTTGTGGACAAAAATCCTTATCCCACCCCCTGCCCAGAGGGATGCCCCAAGGTTCGATACTGGGGGCCCTTCTTTTTGCAATATACACCCTGTCCTTGAGTCCAATTATCCACTTGCATGGCTTCTCATAGCAGTGCTATGCTGATGATACCCAACTTAACCTGTCATTTCCATCAGATGACCCATGCTCTTGACACAAATCCCTGCGTGTCTCTCAGACATATCCACAATGATTAAGAAATGCATCCTTCTACTAAACCTCTTCTCAGATTAAATTCTCAGTCATCGATGCAGCACAAAATCAAGATTAAAATCGTTCACAAGAAATCTTGGTGTCATGTCTGCTGACCAGCTTTCTCTCTCTGTCCATGTTTTAGCTGTCTCCCAGTCAAGTTGCTTTTCACTGTACCACACAAGAAAAAGAAGGCCTTACATAACTCAATATGCCACCCTGGTTATGGTACAGTCCATGTTTTTTTCTCACCTTGACTACTGACGTGTCCTTCTGGTTGGCCTCTCTTGATGCACAGCCAAACCCTTACAGATGGTCTAGAATGTGGCGGCTGTCTGGCATTCATCAGCTTAAAAGAGCACATGTCACTCAACCTCCACTGACTACACGTGGCCACCACAATCAAATTCAAGCAACCCATGCTTGCCTACAGATAAACTTCTGGGTTCGAATCCATCTTCCTGAACTCAATCATACTGGCTTTTTTCTCCTTTGCAGCTACTGCATTTCTAAATGTCCAGCATTGCCATCCCTGCACACAAGAGTACTCACGGTCCAGACTGTTCTGGTGTAGGGTTCCCCACTGGTGAAATTAATTTCCAAATACTATCAGTGCAGGGGCATCCCTCTGTGTCTCCAAGAACCTCTTGAAGAGTCATCTCTTCTTAGAGCACCTCCTCTCCTAACACCTCCTACACCTTAGCGTGCCTGACTACCATTTACTTTGGTACAATTCTCTACTCGTTCTCCTACACTGTGTCTTGTTCAACAGATTAAGCACTTGTAAATGTAAGCTCTCCTATTGTACTGAAGCTTAAGTCTTGTCCCTCAGGTGTAAGTCACTTTGGATAGCAGTGTCTGCCAAATGAGTAAATCTGAATGTGAATGTTAAGTTACTCTTTAATCACAATCTTAACAAAAATCTTTACTTTTACGACCACAGCCAGAGTGTGGCTGGTCTCAAAAGTCTAGTAATTAAACCTCAGAAAATATTGATGCACATTTTACATATAGTGAAATTTGCATCGTAATATGATAATATTTGTGAATGTATTATTTATACGGAGTTCCTGTGGTTCTAACTTACTGATTATGCTTATAGATTTGGGAACTTTGAACACCACAACAACAGACAGGTCAACATTAGCATGCAATGTGATGCACTTGTTCTCCTTCCCTACTCCTCGCAGTGCATTGCACCTGACGTTTGAAGTGCAGTGTGGGGCGGAGTCACAGGAAATGAGACATTTCTTTAACCTTTTTTGGAACAGTACAACAATTTATATATCTGAAAGTGGCTTTATGAGCAACAGAATTGAGAATATATCAAGAAATAAGTGGACTCAATATATTTAAGCTCTCCTTTATTTTCTGGGAAGAGAAGCAAAACGAAGTGGGAGGTGAAAAGGTGCTGCACTGACAGAAAATGAAAGCAGTTCCAACAGCACCCGGGTTTTCGTAAATACTTATGACAGGCCTCTCAAGTTATGTGCTGCTAAACCTGCTTTTTAACAGGGGCAGAGATTTAGAAGCGGCACTGTTTAACACTGAATTTTATTGATACAGATACCGGTAGTGTACCAAGACGAGCACATTAGGAGCATCAGCACTTTAGGAAGGGTTCTTTTGGTGTGTGTGTGTGTTTGCGTGTGTGTGTTTTTGAGAGAGAGAGAGAGAGAGAGAGAGCGAGTGAGCAAGGGAGGGCAAGCACATGCCCTCAGGCAGTGAACAGCACACTTACCTTTTCTCTGCACTGATACACCTCTGTATTCCCCAGTGGATGGCATTACACACACACACACACACACACACACACACACACACACACACACACACACACACACACACACACACACACACACACACACACGCATGCATGCAGACACACGCACGCACGCACACACACACTTCTCTCCTCTCTCTGTCTCTCCCTCTCCTCCCCTCTCAATGTCAGTTTCCATACACAGATTTCTTGCTTTAATAACTGTGGCCAACTTCAAACGAGCTTTGAAAAGACAAAAGGGCAAACTAAGTGTGTCTGCTCGTGACTGCACCTGCACTGGTCATGACAGGAAGGATGACACGTGGTCGTTTGCATGTCGTTGTGGGATATAAAGAATTGTGTGAGAAGTATGAATCTTTTTCAGTGGGTCAAACTTATGGGATAATGGAAACTTTCTTTTAACAGGTGAGCTGGAGAAGGCAAATTATATATACACACACACACACACACACACACACACACACACACACACACAGACACACACACACACACGCGCAGCATGTCAAGTTCCTCTTGAGCACAGCTACTGTCACTGCTTACACCCCAGAGCCAGCTACTTTAAGAGCATCAGCAATTTGGTGCTTGAACTTGTGTGTACGTGAACGCGCGAGAGCATTTTCAGGCATGCGCCTGTGGTGTGTCAGACAGCCGGCCAAATGAATCAGCAAGACAAAGCCACTCCCCTGGCCTTTACAGCGAGACCTCGCTTAAAAACATTAACGCCCTAAAGAAACCTGGACATCCATAATTTAATGCACACGCACAGAGGGAGAGACGGGGGGGATTTAATATTTAAACTTTTCCTTCGAACAGTGTTGTGAAATAAGAAAAGAGATAAAGGGCATGTGGGCGGGTGGAGGTTCGGTGGCTGGAGAGGGTAAGAGACATTTTAATCGGGTCATGTTTGTGGACAGTGCAGATTGGATCAGGGGTTATGATTTACATTTACATAGACAGGACATTCACTCAATGTGTCCTTTAAACAAGGTTGGCTGTCATTAGACCACTGCAACTTCCATATTACTTTACTCCTGCATTTTCCTTGAACATTACCAG
The DNA here is from genome assembly GCF_022539355.2 of Hippoglossus stenolepis. Taxonomy (NCBI): domain Eukaryota; kingdom Metazoa; phylum Chordata; class Actinopteri; order Pleuronectiformes; family Pleuronectidae; genus Hippoglossus; species Hippoglossus stenolepis. The sequence goes on from NC_061491.1 coordinate 18,526,584, forward strand.
TGAAAGCCAATTGCTCGTCCTGCAGTTTTTACAAGAGAACGTTACAGCATACAACAAGTGTTTGTAGGGATATAAGATTAGAGAAGATTGGCCTGGTGCTAATGTGGTGATAAGCCTGATGACAAAATACGGAGTTACACTTGTTTTAACCCATTAAGACCTTAGGCACAGACCAAATATGCAATCTAAAACCCTCTCAAGAGCTGAAGGAATTGCCAAGGAGTGTTTTATTTTTTTAATGTATTTCTGGGGCTTTTTATCGCTTTTAATGGATCGGACAGAGTAAGCTGTGAACCCGATAGAGAGAGAGAGAGAGTGGGGGAGGACATGGAATCGAGCCCGGGCCTGTGCGGGTTGAGGCCTTGCCTCGTTGGGGCGGCTGCTCTAGCAGGTATACGCCGCTCCTACAAGCAGTTTTTTAAAGCCTTTAAGCCTTTGAAGCAGACAGAGCGGACGCATTTGGCTTCAATTATAATACATTGGCATTTCCCTAAACTTTGTGAACGTTTTTTAAAAGATCAACAAAGCTGTCAAACATTTCTCTAACCGACGGGTCAGCAGGTCAGAAGACACATCGTCTGGGTCTGAATCTTCCTCATTTTAATTATCACTGTTTTTTTCATCAATTCAACATGGCTGTAATCTGCTTCAAACTTCAAAAAAGATCAACAGCCATTGTCTGAAATGAAGATGATAATTTTTTGCACGCAAAGAGCGCTGACAAACAAGTTACATTTCCCATGATCCATTGTGCCTTCCCCACTAGTATACAGCTAATCACAATGTATGTAATCAGTCACATGTTCTAAACAATTTGGATGAGACGTAAACATCTCATCTGGCTCTAAAGGGAGAATCACGTACATGTCTCATCTGGTCCTATATGGGTTAATGTGACATTAATGATTCTGCAGAACAGTATTGGTTGAGTTGGCTAAAGTAACCATATGTCGTAGTCTTTGTAACGATAAGTATACAGCCTGTAATGATCTCAGTTCCCTTCTCTTTTCACAGTGCATGGGTCAAGGCGTCTTTGATCATTGTCAGGAAATGGAAAGATTCTTATTTTTGAGCTTGCAGCCTTCTATCACAAAAGGCTGGTACGGTGTTCTCAAGGTTGTTCACTTATCACCTAGCAACATTTACGAATCAGGGGGAATCCAGGGTTTTCCCTACCAAGCCAAATGAACAGAAACAAGCAATGCTGGGACTTCTACCGCCCTGGAGAGGGAGGAAGCTGCATTTATCCTAATATAAGACGTAAAGGACTGAAATGTAGGTTTAAAAACAGGGATTGTTTTATATTTCAGGACTCGACAACTGCATGTTCATTAAATATTGAATGAACATTTAACTGTTTATTTTAATTTACATTCTGTTTTGGCCACAGTCATTATTTTACTATCCTCTGTTTTTGTTTATTAACTCATGTGAAATAGTCGACTCTTGTTTATAGATAATGGGGCATATCAGTGAGTGTAATCCCTTGTAGGAGGGAAAATGTCTAATATGTCAATTAGACCAACATCCTTAAAAAGTATTTAACACTTTCTTTTATGGGAGCTTCCTCTGTGTTTGTCTTTGGTTATTGGTGTACATTTAAATATCCCCCCACAGACCTTCCTTTTCTGTTATGTTGATGTTAGCGATTCTTCTAGATTAAATCAATATCATTTCCTGGGGGTGTGTATATATTTAGTAGAGTAACTCAATGTCCCTCTTACTACAATATTACTACAGAGTTAATCTTGCTTGAAAGGAGAATAGCCACTTATCTCCTTTGCCTGTTCTCAGAGTATTTTCATGGTTGTTATCATATGAGTTTACAGATTACTGTCCTTTCACATCCAACATGAGCGTGTTCTTTCTTCTTTTTGAATAATATTTGAATGCATTGGATTAAATTCAAAAGCCCATTGACAGTGTAAGAAATCAATTACTTAGATTTTTATCAGCAACTTTTATAACATTTACAAGCCATTTGTCTGCATATTATAAAGTAGGTAAAATATTACTTAACCAATCTACCCCCTGACCAAGGAAGAACAAAAACACACAAACAAATAGGTACAAAGGTTGTGATTCCAAGCTTGGTGTCAACATTAGATAAATGATGGGCTGAGGGCCTCCACTGCATTGGTGAGCGTGGATTTAATCTCATTTAGTTGGTTTTTTTATTTGTCTTTGTCCCGTATCGCCTCCAAAACTTTTGTTAAACTTGCTGCATACTTTAGTTCGCAGACTCCCTGCACCAATTAACACTTTCAGTACCATGAGAATGAGCCACTGCACTCCTTTGCCCCCCCGATTGCATTTATTTCAACAATTCCAGTAATTTTGGCAACATATCCATTAATGAGAAACTATTCCTATCGTTAGATTGCCACATAAAAACATTGTCTGACAGACTTCATCTGTTTGCGGCTCATGTCACGGATGACCTTCCTCTTCAGAGCTGTACCGAGCCAGCGGCTGGCGCTGTAGTTGTGAGGGAAGCTACATTAGTCTGCAGACATGGCACAGCTGGGAGGTGCAATGTCTCCCTCATTACACCCTGCTCTCCTGTATACCATTAGTGGTCCCATTTTAGTCATGATTACTGTGCAGAGAGAGTTGTGCAAATCTGTGTACAACATGAGTAAAGCTCATTCATTCATTAGCAGCTCCTCTCCCACATGCACCCGAACAGAGCCCTCTGAGCCTTTATGTGTTAAACAAGGACCACTTTAGTTTCAACTCAAAAAGAGAATTAACACCCTGCTCACCTTCACACAGTTGTTAAGTTATTTGTTTAAAAAAAGGCGAACAAACACTTCTTATTTCAACTTTTTGTTTCAGTACACATTCAAGTATAATAAGGAGCAAACATCCTAGAGGTAACTTATCGTTTTTAAAATTTGTTATTCATTTATTATATAAGCTTTAAGGCAAAACCTCTAGCTAAGTAGTAAAAGTAGTCACATCATAATGACAATCACTACTACCAAGTCTGAATGTAAATTCAGTTATAGAACAATGGGTGTATTGGGCTTTTAGCCTGAAAAGTCAAAACCTCACTTAAAGGTGAGGCTGAAATTATTCTACTTGACAGACACTTGTATAGAACCGGGATATTTCATTAACACTTATTCTCGAACGGTTTTAGCTCCACATGCAGATAAGTGTAGGGAGTTTGTTCACATTGCTCCATATCATAAACTCACAATTAAGAATATGACAAATGCACTACAATGCTCTCTGGAAATTGTTCTTCTTAGGCTTCAAATATTCCAATATACTAATAGTGGGTTGTATATTGAAAACTTTGCAAAATTTTGTATCATAATTATAGTGACCAAAATTATTATGGTTATCAGTATTATTGTTGATTTGTTAAATGCATTTTTTTTGCAATCATTGAAGGTTTAAATGAACACAGCCTTAAATAAGAAACTCTAATGTAATTGCTAGCAGTTGCTAGCTGTGGTAGTTACAGATAGAGATTGAAATGGTAAACTGTCGAGAATTTTACCATGACATTCCCTATTTTCTTCACTGTTTGCCTGGTTGACTTTAGCATCTGATCACAACTCATTCAGTCACCCTCTGGCAGCATGGCTGTGTGCTAAGATGCATTGAATGCATGAATTAATCCACAGTTCAATTAGAACAAAAGTAAAGCCTCTGCAATATAATAGAAAACAAGACAGCACAGATTATTATCAATTATTCTGTTAAAAAAAGGACTTCATTCATTAAAAAGTGAACTTAGGAAAACTCACTCTCAGACATTAGCCCAAAAGAAAAAATAAACTATGAGGTAAAGGAATAAATCATGGTATAGTTTTGCTAGAAAAACAACAACTTATTTTTTCCATTTCCCTGACACTGAGTAGTAGTAATTACAAATTCATTGTCGTTTTCGCTGTCACTGATCAACAGAGACCCGACATGGCCGAGGCTACTGCTTTCCCAAATAAACAATATGTATCTCAATGGAAAAACAATCGCCTTAAAGCCTAAAAACCAGTGTCAGAGAGATGTCGGGTAATTCTCCCTCTATTTCTCTCTTTTGCCGTCTTTGTCTTCCCCCTCCATCTCCTTCGTCTGATGTAAGGTACAGAGCAGGCTATTATCCGTCAGGAGCTCATTTTCTGGTTCCCACACTCGGGCGCTGGCCGATCAGCATCTTATGGGATAGGCATTGTCAGAGCTGTAATCCTAATGATCTGCCTGTTGAGAGGGAGAGAGGGAGTGACGAGTGGAATTAGGAAAAAGATAAACAAGCACATAGTCCATAGACGGGCTGTTCTAAGAGAAGCCAGACGGAGAGAAAAAAAAAAAAGGAAGGGCAAATTAGAGTGACTGAGAGATCCAGGCTGCCAACTGGAAGTGAGTGAATAAACAGTTGGGAGTGTCATAGTAAACTGTTGAATTGGCCTGTCACTGTCACTCACCCTGCTCTCACCTGCCTTTACAAAGCTCTGCGCTCTCTCTCATTGATGCTCGATGCCTTTTGTGTCAAACAGAGCTGCATTGCCTCTCATTTCTAGTTCAGACAGACCAAAGCGTTGTGTTGCGATGCAGACGTTCACGGGATCTTCACAGGGGCCGAGGGCGCTCAACTGTTCGGTTGAAGCTGGTGCCAAACATCTCGTAGTGACACAACGGCAACGTGGGGGAAAATGGTCCCAGTGAAAGAACATAGAAACTGTAAAGCTGCAGTCACATGGGTTTTCATGTAAATACGTATTCATGTTAACAGGGAAGGGCATCTACACACATCACTTTTGCTCTTGGGTATTTTAAATAATATTTTTTCAATGTGTGAATCATTGGTCAATGTGTTAGTCATTAGGCTTTATAGTTTGCTCAAACCCGTAGCCATGGGATCCTCTTCTAAACATTTAATGTGAGAATTTAATCTTTATTTTGATTGCTCACTTCTCTTCTGTCCCATCCCGCTATTTTTCTCAAGTTCTCTTTCTCTCCTGCCTTTTCCCCTTTGTCTCTATTTTTGCCAATCATAGCTTTTCCTTGTCCATTGTCTCCTTGTCTCCTTGTTACTTTTCTTCCTGCATACTCTGTTCTCTTTTCTGGCTCAGTGCCCCTGTTTTCATCAACCTGTCCATCCTATCTCTTACTTTGTCAAGGCATCATTGATAGAGGGATTGAAAGAAGTGATCTAGACCTCAGGTCAGGGACTGTTTACTGTGCACATCGCTGTGGATATTAAGAGGCCTGCCAATCAAACAGGAGCCAAACTACTTGATTAAGATCGCCCTTTGTGGGAGACACTCGTCAGCTCGAACATGAAAACAGATAACTCATCGTGGTGTATGATATACAGACAGACTTCTACCAGTTACCTACAGCTAATTGTAGCCACTCGCCTCTTGATACACACAAAGACACAAACATGTTTCCATCTGGAGTCATTCTACCCAAGCTGTTTTCAAACATGAACCGGAAAATTGGTTCTTCAACATTTCAAGTTTGCCTTTCACATGAGAAGAATGCAGCAGGAGATTGTCCAGGTCAGATGCATTCACATCTACAGGACAATATTCAGAACATTCAGACATGGGTTGGTGCCCTGTAGAGGAGGCAGGAGGCAGGAGGCAGGAGGGATAAATTCTGCTGCAGAAATCAACACTGGCATCTGCCCTTATCACCAAAAGCTCTAATCTTGTTGTCTTTCCAAGTTGACATCTTTCTCAGCTTCTTCTATGTATATGGCTCCTCTTTTTCATCCTGAGATATTTGTATTCTTTCACTTTTGAAGCCATCATATGTTAGAAACGTGATCCACATGCCCACCCGCTCACAGTTAATTCTTCCCCATATTGTCCTGCTGTATTCTCACATGGGCTCACTCTGACATTTTCCGGACAAGTTACAAGGGGGCTGGCACGAAAAGTTCCGGTAAATGTCGTTACAGACCCTCAGGAAAATGTCAAGAGTTGAGTGCATGTCTGAAAGAAGCTATCAAATTCCATAATCTGCTGTGACTGTTAATATTAGGGCGGCAATAGGATTCCGGAAATTTTGTATTTCTTAGTGTCATTTCAAGTTCACTTGTTACATCTTCTAATTTGTCTTTGCTATCACGGTAAAATTGGTTATAGATGCCAGGGTATGGAATAAGTGATAGTAAATCACTCACAGTGGACACCTGGAATTTTATGAGTAATTGTTTCTTGACCTGCTGTTACTATAAATGTGTTTTAATATTCTGTTCCACAAGTGAACATTTGGTCAGTTGCTATTGCTACTAATTGTTCGGCTGTTAAAAGTATGGGCAACCTTGTCAGCGGGGAATATAAATTGCTGTGTTCATGCCCACTGTGGTAATTATCTGTTAGAGACAACAGCTTGACTCTTTTAAAGACTTATCATCTGGCGACTGTCAGAAAGGCCGCTTGTTAAAAAAAACAAAAAACTCAATTTTAACCGGACATAATTATTTATTTCTCATTTCAGCTCAGGTTGTATTGTAATCATCAATAAAACACCAGATGATGCTTGTAAGCAGAGGAACAGATGGTCGGGTTTGTTCTTCTTAGATCCCTTTGTTGTTTTTCAGATGCCTCAAAATATTTTCTGTGTATGACAACAAGAAAGTGTTTACTCAGGATCGCTGATTGTGTCTTTTGATCGCATTTATTTCTGAGTCACTTAAAAAACTGCTTAATGAAACTGCCAGTAAAACATCCCTGATAGCAAAAAAAAAAAAGACAAGAAAGGGCCAAAATTTAGATGGACGAAAATAATTACCAGTTATCAAACATGGCAGGGCCAGGTCTATCTGCTTGTGTTGTTATGTTGATTGTTTGTTTTTTTACCCCAAATCCAAATAATTCTTGGGTTTCTTTGTCTTGTTGGCTTTTAATTCCATTTATTCCTGGAGGAACAGACAGGAATCCAACATCAGATGGTATATGTAATCTTTTCAGCAGGATCTGAGCCTGCTCCAGGTTCTCCTTATGTGCCTGGAATACCTTCACAAGGAAGGCATCCTAATAAGACCCTGAAACTACTCCTTAAAATGAGGTTTCTACACAAATAAATGGCCACAGTAACGGTTTGTATTTTTCTATTATTAGGATACAGTATGTGTAGGCTATAATTTGCATAATATGAAAGTTACTTTTTCATCATAATATCTGTGTTTGTGTTAAATCCATCTTTAGTGACAACATCATTAAATGTTTATATATATATGTGTGTAGGCTCTCACAGCAGTTAATTAAGTAAGGCAAAACATAATGATGTAGTTTAATCCAGAAATAAATTCACATTGACTTCAGACACAACGTATTTATTTACATTCAACCACCAATCCTTCCCTAAACAAGCCACAGAGGGGACTCTGGATGTGGACCCTCGTGTCTGGTGCGACAATCATGTGATTTCAACCAACCAACAAATATGTTTCCAACAGAATATATATTTTTTGTAGCAATATAGTTGTATAGAATCAGAGTGTTAAACCACCTCTTTCTGAGCTGTTTCCGGGCCTCACCCTGTCCCGAAGGATGGGCCCATGTAGAAAACTCTTCTTTATATCCACATACTATCCCATCTGCGGAGGAACACTGAACACAATGACGCAAAACCCAGTTAGGGACGAAGTGTAAAAAAAAGTCTTGGTTCATCTTGGAAGTGTGGTGGGACGAATTAGACCGTGGTGGTCCACCACAGTGAATTAATGAAAATACACTGTTCTTCTTTCTTCCTCTCCTTTTTCTTCCTTTTTGCGTAAGAAATCATATTTAAGCATGAAATTCATTATAGATTGTGAGATATAGATGTTCAGCTTTAAATTAATTCACAAAACATTAATTTGAAGGGTCTCCTGACATTTTTTTGAACTTTTAATACAGAATATAGAAGTAAAACATTATTTTAATGGCACATGTAACATGTTTTATGCGTCAGATCGTACGGTCTGAAAATCATGACCCCTTCAGTATGCTGAAGAGCTGCGCTTGCTCCCAGAATTAATCTGGTGACAATCCCACTGCATTTGTTTCTTTAACTTGCCAAGTAATTACATAGATCAAACCAATAATTGCAGAAATCTCCATCCGTCTGTCTGTCTGTATTTTTGATGAGCTGTTGAGCTGATGATAGTTGTTGAGACCTTTTCATATCCCAAACCCTCCATTTATTTAAAACTAAACCTGTAATGATGGGGTGACATCATCAGTGGCATTGCAGTTAGTTTGTGTGGTTGTTAATCAAACCGACATGGAACACGCACGTTAGCACACATGAACCTTACGGTGCTTCGACACCCATACACATTATTTAGATCAAGTTCATACATTTTTCTTTGTATTGGTTTTCTTATCTTTACGCCTCCTCCATAAGTTAAATGTGATATAATATATAATGCAGATTATATGTAACATATGCTATTGTTATAGATGTTGCTGTTTCTTTCCCTTTTTAACCAGTAATCAGTTGTTGTGGTGTCAGGTTTTTCAGCTGAAGAAAATTGTAGACATTACCAACTTGAGGGCAGCTGTGTTTAGCACCATGCCTCCTGTTACTAATCCAATTGTTTCAGGACGGGGAACTTCATGGCCCGGTGATTGCTTACATTGTCTGTGTTCTATTGACTGGCTGGTTTGTTTTTTGATGGCTACTTGTGTGAGAGGCGTACATTTTCAGTCTGCTATTTTATTGTCTTAGCATCTGTGACTAATCTCATCTATAATTGGTGGTGGTTGGATTGTGATGGAGATTGTTTTTGTACTTGAGGAAGTACATCTGGGACTTGTACTGCATGAGCGAGACTCCAAGAAAAGACACTAAATTTGTCATTTGGTCTCAGCTCGAAGAAAATTGAAAAAAAAACTCTGCAAATGTGATGGCACAGAGGTTACTCTGGCTAAAAGCTGCTCAAGTGTCCGTTTTATAACACCTCTTCCACACCAATATTAGAGGTTATATGCAGGTTTTTCTAAACGTGGGTAAACCTGCTCAATGAGGCCATTGCCGTCTTTCCCATTGCCAGTGGAGGAGAAGGAGAAGCTCACCTGGCTGTTTCTATAACTACCGATCGGAGCTGGAGCTGATTAAAACCTGTGTCTCCTGCAGAATCATTTGACCTATTAGTGAATGCTGCTTGTATCCATTCCAATCAGAGACACAAGCGAGATTTTAATGGGTGGTAGTGGCTATTTTTTACCTGTGGAAAATTAACCAACTAGGTAATTTTATTGACTTTCTGCTAATCTGATTATCGGAGGAGAATAAAGGTGAAAAGACCTGTGCATCAACGTGTCTTGTGCACACAATGAGAATATATTTTAATGGTCTTGGAAAGGCAGGACCACAAAGAGAGACACAAACTGAAAACAAAGACGAGGGAGAGGGAACAGAAACAAGAGGAGAACCACAGCAAAGACGGGCGATGAATCTTCCAAATGAGAGCACTAAGTGTCAAGAAGAGGCTCTGTGGTCCCCTTTTCATACATCTCTAACAAACCAACACCGCAGAGCCCCTGCCAGCTTCATGCTTTCCAACTTATCACCCTCTGAAAGGTGCAAGATAATTCTCTGTTCTGTGACATTTCGAGTATACAACTCGAACACAACCCTTTGATGGTGAAGCATTTAAGATGAAACCTAGCATCCACCTTAGAAAAACAGAAAGGACAGACTATGTTAGTGTATTCTTTGTTTCATGTGTTTGGCAGCAGTGCCGTCGTGAATAATTGGATTTCACATTGCAGCAGAACCAGCTCTCACTCGTCAACCTACGGTCCCATTTGTCACACAGCAGAATGAGACCTGTGAGAAATAACAGGGGCATAAGAAAACAACATGATTGCTTCATTATGAGAGCGATTGGGAGGAATTCCCCATTTGTTGGCTGCTTAAATGCATACACTCAATGTAAACATTTGCATCAAGTAATTTGTTCCTCAACGGCCTCTTATTTTATTCACAACTTTTGTGGATTCAGGGTACAGAACAAGAGAGGAAAGCTGGGATAAGCACTAAAGCAGAAAAAGTTGAAAATAACTTCAAGGGGAAGGGAAGACTGTGGTGGAAAAGATGAAGAGAAAGTGTTTGACTCAGTGAATGGAGGATGAAGGACTCGGTATGATTTAAACTGCCAATGAGGGGTGGCAGCTCTTTTCGGAGAATGAGGCCACTACACTGTCAGCTGTTATTTTCACGCTCTGCATGGAAGGAGTGTCACATTGATTATGGAGTTGGAATATTTCTCCAAGGTGAAGCAATCAAATATTTAAAAAAATAAAGGCAATTTCCTCTTTTTAGTTTTGACTCACCAGCACTATCATTATTAATGGACCAGGCAGGAAAGGTTAGGCCGGCTAAAAATGCAGAGCATCGCAGTCTTCCCTGTGCCGCATAGACTATATAACACCGAGGGGTACGACGGAGCCAGTCGAACATTGGCTTGTTGTCTCATTGAGCATGTTTGTCCATCATGACTCACCACCACCGTCATCCTCTTCCAGATGACCATTCCCAAGTGAGAAACTGTTCTTTGGTAAACAAGGTACATTTCAAGCTGAACGACTGCGATTCAGATGGCAGCGGGTGAGTGGTGAGTTTTCTCCAAAGTGCTAAATGATTCATCCGTTTTTAGATCCCATGTACGGCTTTATCTTCATAAGATAGTCATGAATTTCATCCTCTTTGCAACTTTATGCTGCAAACATTAAATTCACTGTGACCTTTTGCATTTTAAATGTACATTGAACTTACTTGGGCACTTTAATGGGTAATCTATCATCTAGATTTGTCTTTTTTAGTATTTGTGTATGTGAGAGAAGAGTAATGTACCCAGAGAGACATTTTAATAGAGGATCCTATATACATATGGATGAAATGGATAAAATCCTATATTCTAAATATCTTCAATTGTTTGCTAAGCTAACCTGTGTTGATATACTTAATTGAAAGCAGTCGTTTTTTCTCTCATTCTATGCTTTTGAATTTCAAGACGACTGCTCTTCTTCCTACTTTATGTGTAATCGTTCCTCAGTGTTGGGGATGACCAAGTTCATCAACTAGAAGTTTTAAAGAATCCCTGTCATTTCTTAAACCTTTAAAACATTCCCAAAGTACATCAAAATAATTCCATTTATAATTTCTAAATTATAGAATTTCCAGATGTCCTTTTTATTGTGCCAGTTTCTCATCCCTACTTAAATGTAGTCTAAATGTTTGGCCTTTACGAGCGCTGACTGCAAACATTATCGAAGGACTCAAGAGGTAACTCTTCAAGTTTAAATTATCTCGTAGAAGCTTTTAAAATACAACTCTTCCATGAAGATATGCTATTAAAAGCTCTGATGGCGATAGGTAAAACAAACTTCTTTGAGTATTTGTTGAAATGATATTTAAATTTTAGTAGCCTGATGTCGGATATCAATTTCCCCCCTAACTGATCCCCCACTTGGCTGCTACAGTTTAGAAGTAAAGTAAGTTAGTAGTAGACTAGAAGAAGAACGTTTGAGAGTGCATTAAATGCATGTACAGAGTGTAACTTGAGTTTCAGGGGGGAAAATAAAGTTTTACTGATTGAACGTATGCAAATTCAAATTAATTTTACATCAAGGCACTGATACTATTGGCATCTATTTTCATTGCTTAACTGGTGAATCCCATACATAATGTATTCTCTGCAAAACGGCACATTTTCATGTGCACAGTCTCTCGTCAGCTGACATTCAACCTACACATCGTTATATATAATAATTCTTTGTATCTCGGAAAATAGACTGCGAGCAATTGATCAGTGTTTTCAATGCAAATGTACCTTGACCTCCTACCTCGTCTGTGCTTCAAATCAAATGTCCAGCGCGCAGTCAGACACCCACCACCCACAGAGACATGAAATAACCTGCGAGTATGAGTATGTGTGTTTACATGCCGTGGAATCTGTTTTTCGTCCCTGCAGAGCAATATTTATAATGACTAATTGGTGCTGCATCAGTGTGGCTGATTCGGTGGCACGAGAACTGTTAGAAATGTTAATTTATGTGACATGTTTCGCTGCAACGTTTCTGCCAACACTGTAGCATCTGTCTGGACAACATTTCTGATATGAGCCAGAGAGGTGTTGGATGAGAGACCATTTATTCAGGCGTGTGTGTGGGTGCGTGCATGGGCTACTGCGCGTTAAAAATAGCATGGGCCTACGAGCGAGTTGTCTCCATATTAATTAACCTTTATGGACTGTCTGCCAGCTCTTCACTACATTCTCTATCCTCTGACACACAAATGCTCTCCCACACAGGCACGTACACACTGGTTCTTCACTCCTCCCTCTATCTCTGACATTTAGCACTCTGATAGAGAGGTACACTCAAGTGGCGAGTAGCCTGAATGCAAATGTGTGAGTGTGCATTCAGATTTCTCTGTACTCGCAAGGGCAAAGTCAACTGCCCTAAAATGATTAAGTTATTGATGAAGGCTTATTGATTGATGCATGTTAAAAGGTTGGTTGAGACGACCGCTGTGTATGTGCGCATGCTTGTGTCTGTAGTCTCCAGGGTCTATTCGAGTGTGTGAGTTACATAAAGCGGTAGATTGGTCCCTGCAGCCTCCCACATGTGCACACACTGACACACACATGTAGAGCAGACATTGCCCACACCTTATACAGAACATGAACCTATGTGTGGTAAGCATGAAAATAATGAAATTGATGGAGATAATATTAAAGGTGGGAAGGCAAGGACAGAGATGGCATGTGTGCAGAAGACAGAGTAATAATGGAGTGAAAAGGGATTGAAGGAAAGGTGAAAGAGGCCACCGACTGGGAGCGCTGCAGCGGGTGATTGAGAAGTGAGCGGTCGGTGGTGAGAATAATAGATAATAAGTACGGGCAGGGGGAATGTAGAAATGGAAAAGTAGAGGAAAGACAATAGATGAGGCAGTTCACGTGGGAAATGATATCAGATTTCCATGCAAGGTAGAACATTTGTGTATTTTAAACTGAGTAGTATCACAGTTTTTTCCTGCAAAACTGAAATAAGCATTTAGCATTTAGTTCAATCCACAGTTTGTGCTTCCCCTTGGCTTTGAAATATGTACCCTGGCTTCTGAATAGAACAAATGTGTGTGACATATTTGGCTGTGACTAACTGTTATATTTTTACTAGTATGCATCATTCAACCTCGTTCACATTAGCAATAAGCGTATCAAGACGCAGATGAAGTGAGTCACCGCTGATGCAACAGGCTCCCAAATCCTGCAGTTGGCGTAGCAGAGCTTGGCATCGGCGTGCTGTGTCCTCTGCATTCTTCTGTTCTGCTCACAATCTCAGAAAGCCAGCAGATTGTAGATGGAGGGCTCTCCTCCGTCTGCCTTGGTCGAGACAATTGTCAGCTGGCATACTCTCAATATCCGATGTTCTTGTCTCTTGCTTCCAGATGCAGCGTACATTTGGCATCATCCTTCCACAGGGCTGTCCGCTCTCCTAGGGGACAGGAAGCCACACTCGCTCTCCCATTTTTTCTGAACGTCTTTACAGACTATTAATACGCCCTTCCAGTACCCTCGCTAAGCAAATCATTGGTTTACAAGGCAAAACAGGTGTAACGACCAGTTCCTGCCAACTGAAAGAGGCACAGCTGTGCATACTTGCCCAGACTACTCTGCTCCAAAATTTGAATCACATTTTCATATGAGATGAATTCCAGCATTAGGCTAATATAACATCATTTCTACTATGTCAGCTCAATATTAACATCTGTTAAACAGCAGCAGAGGCTCTTCAAAAGAAATTAAACTCACAATTGTCTAAGCCAGTCATTCCCAAAGTGTGGGCCGCGGCCCCCTGGTGGGCCGTGAAGCCACTGCAGGTGGGCCGTATGGGGTCATCAGCAAATAAATAGATACAACATTTTCAGATTTGTAAGTAAGCGTTGATTCCCACAAAAAAATGTATGATTGATTTAAAAATAAAAAAGTAATCATCACAGGTAATGAAACAAAGACATGAGATATAAATTCCACGTTGTTCTTATTTTATCTGACCTATATCGCAGGTGTCATTGTTTTTGCTGACCGTCACATTAACACTTGAACGCATCATTAGCGGGGGAATCACAGGTGAGGGAGAACTTTGTTGTGAGATGGGTCGAGCAAGATGGAGCCGAGGAAAGCTGCTGATGACGAAGGGGAATCAGAAAGTCCAACTGAACCATTCAAAACTAAAACGAGGACTCGCAGAAAGGACTCATGTGAGGACCTGTCGCTGGCCCAGAGGAAAACCCCCAAGCCTGTGTGTGTGTGTGTGTGTGTGTGTGTGTGTGTGTGTGCGTGTGCCGTGCGCTGAGATGCGAGCTAACAAGACCCTGGGACCGTGTAAAGTGCGCCGCCGCCATTTAGAAACTAAACATGGACAATATTTATCCAAGCCTCGAGCATCTTTTTAAAAATCCGCCGAGAGAGCATCGGAGCCAGCTAACACACCCCCCCTCTCATCGGGTGAGTTACAGGTGACACGATGTCACTTCACGCGATATGTGATTCAATATCAAGTATATCGAGATAAACTGCTTGAGGTGTCAGACCAGAGGAATTCCAGTGTTAATGTCAGTTTATGGACACGTGATAGCGAGCGGGGTTTTTTTGTTTGGGGGGCCAACACACCTTAAGTATATTTGGTTACGCCTCAAATGTGTTTGTCTTCTCCCTGATATTCTTGTTGTGCTCTGTTATACAAACAGCAAGATTATATTTTTAACAATCCACTATTTGCACTTCATGTTTTTTTACATTGGTTGCTTTGCAAATTGTTACGCTTAAATGTGGATGTTATTGTATTTTCCCTGCATATGCCTACGTTCATATACAATTATTTTTGCTATAAAATGAATAATATTGTAGCCGAGCGTTTTGATTCTCTTATGCTGTATAAGGCATCCGCCGAAAAAGGACACGGAAGATGGTTATTGAATCGGGACAACACACCCGTTTATTTTCCTTCACTCTTCCAAAACTTCTCCTCCCGACAGAACCCACTTCCGTTAGAACCCCTTCAAAACAAGAGTCCCAACCAACACCCTGCTTTTAACAGGAACTACACGCCAACCTTCCACAATAAATCCACTAAATATAATAGCTTACAATATGTATGGTAATAGTTGATTCTAGTCCTGTGTGTAGATCATATAGTTGTGATTAAAGGTGTGGGTGGGCCGCACAAATCTTTCAGTTTTCAAATGGGGCCGCGGCATTCTTAAGTTTGGGAATGGCTGGTCTAAGGGTTTTTGGTTCAGTCATTTGTTTGAAGTGGTAGTGAATGTAGTGTCCAATAAAACACAATGATATTACTATGGCAACAAAATGAATGAAGTGAATTGCTTTATTCATTTTCTTTACTCAAATGGAAAGACAACTTATTTTTTGCAGTTTATTAAAAAAAGTTAGCGAATGCAATTTACCGAATCAACAACACACCCGTCTACAAAGCAATCAATGTCAAGTATAAATAGAGCCCTCAGCCCAAATGGGTGATGACACTATGACGTATGTAGGTCACACAAGAAGTTTAAGTCAGTGTCCTTAATTGGGATAAAAAACCAAATCTAACTAGATAATTTGGTCTGGACTTTCAGGTGTCAAACTATAGTTGACATTAATGGAATCAACCAAATGGCCACAAGATCTTCAGACTTACTTGATGGATCAATGAAGTTTTGTGTTTGATTGATTTTGTCTAAATATGAGGCTTTTATTCTCTGATGCACTTTTGAATGTTCACCTGAAAAACAGAACCATGAGAATCTTGACAGCTGCTTTCGTGGCTCTGAGGTTCCTCTGGTGTGTCCCAGCAAATACAGGTATCCCAGTGCACTGTTTGGTTGCCTGAACACATGAGTGTACATTGTTTTAAACCACACATTTTCATGGTCAGGTGTACACAAACATCTGGCAACACAATGCGTCATAAAAGGGAACATCTGTCTGCATTCCTCCCTGGGCCAAGTCAGCATGGAAAGACTCAAGTGCAGAGGAAACAGGAAATTTCACCACCATGTAGCGGGTTTATTTTTTTCTCAAAACGGCAAAGCACAGTATCTCCAACACATTTGTTGCCAACTTTCCAATACAGACATATCCAATGCGGGTTATTGGACCAGTAATGACGCCCCCATGCAGTGGTTGCTAAGATGCTATGAATTATGCCTGACCCCAACCCAACCTCTCTCACGCTCTGTGTTGGCCCACTTCCTTTCTCTCTTTAGCCTTAGACCATGGCAACGTTGGCACCATCACTGTCTCATCTCCTCCTCGTTCCAACCAGAGGGCAAAGAAGAGAGGAGGAGGGATAGTTGGTGGGTGTGAGAGCGGGTGAAAAAGTGAGATAGTGGCAGAAACCCAGCCAAATAATCATGCCCTGGCAATAATTGGCGAACAATAACCCTGTTTCAACCAGCCAGTTATAATCGGGCCCCTTTGGCTAGCCTGCACTTGATTGGCTAAATGTGCTCACTCGGTGCCTTGAGTGCTTCACGGTTTGATGATCCCCCGTTTAATTTAGTTCTTTCTCTCCTGCATCATTTTTCTCCTATAAGCTCTATTTCTTTCTATATCTTTTTTAGCAATTTAATGGTCTCCCTCCTCCCCGTCGCTCCCCTCTTCTCTTTCTTTGTGAATTAGGCAGCAAATAGGGCATGACACGAGGCCAGGGGGATTGTGGGTATTGGAGTTGATTATCACATAGTTATGATAATGTGGTCATGTGTATATACATGTATTTATAGTTATCATTATCAAATTATCTTTGCTCTCAAGTTGTATAATTTGGTTTCAAAACAAAAAAATAGTTCCCTCCAAAAACCTGCCATTTACCACAGATTACTTTACTTTGCTGACGCATTACTACATAATTGCTATAACTAATGACAATGAAAGTAATTCATTTGACACCGAGGCGAGGTAAGTGGCTGTTTGGGATATTAACCTTTTAAAATTGGGGATGATTGCAGCTTAGTTCAATAAAATATTTGAAATCCATTTATTTGAATTAAATTAGGTTGTTCAAGACGTGGGGAGTTTCTGATGGTGACACAGGCCCCAAGGACAATATTATATTAATGTAATAGCACACAACACCAACGCTAATACGAGATAGACAGGCTGTGTGAAGTCGCTCAACAAAGACCGATTGATAGAGAGAAAAGAAGAGAGGATTACTTAGATCCTCCCTAGTGTCCTCAATGACATTTTATTTTTTACCTCATTTGCTCACCCATCAGCGGTGTTCTGCACACACACACACACACACACACACACACACTGCAGATTGTCTAAGCCCATCTACATCCTGTTCCACAATTATTTCCGACAGTGCACTCACCCCTTCTCTTCCTCAATCTTCTCCTGTCTTCCTCTCCTTCACTTGTCTTTGCTCCCCTCATCTCCTGCTCAGACCTTCCATCATTTTGTTTGACAGACATTTTAACCCTAACATCCCCTAATTACTTTTCCCCCTCTACACCAGACATATTTTCCCTCTCTCATAACCCAGCCCGCGGGCCATGGTATAAAAGCAGGAAAAGGGCACAAAATGCCACTGAATAAAGCTGTTTATTACAGAGGGAAAATCTGTGAGAGGTGAGTTTAGTCAGCGACATCAGAAGTGTTCATGTTGGTCTTTGTGGATAGTGTAGTGTAAAGGGTTGTGGAGTAAAAGTAAAGCAAAGGCGAAATTAAAGTAAAACTACAGAGAGAGAGAGACGGACACACACTGTAGAAGCTGGTGCTTTTATATCCTGGGGATCAATGGCCCTTTTATTCATGTTTTCTTCATGCTTACACTTGGTAAATGGTCTGTTTTATACAGTGCTTTTCTAGTCTTGATGACCACTCAAAGCACTTTGCAGTACAGTTTTTTGCCATTCACACACACATTCATACAGTGCATCTATGGGATCGAACCACCGACCTTCTGGTTAGAGGAAGATCGCTCGTCCACCTCAGTCACAGGCGCCCACTTCTGTTATACATTTTTCAAGTGTGATCACACTGACAAAAGAAAATGTGTATTATGATTATGACACTTGATTAAATATTTGCATTTTACCAGCTTTGCAGGTGGATCATCCTCTTTTAAAAGAAATCCCTGCTTGATCGATGTGTGGTCATGATGAGAAACATATTACTAGATATTCTAGATATTATGAGAGCAACTGTTGCAGTTTTATTTTTATATCCCCCTTTTCCAGTCGAGCCCTGAGACCAACTATAACAAAACTCTCATACAAAAACTGTAATGCTAATTTTGATCACCAGGGGCTGAAGTGCACCACTATCCCAAAGTAGAACTAAAACAATCAGGTTATCGTCTAGGTGTTTGATGAAAGTGAATGTGATTGGCCAGGATTTTCACAAGCTCTAACACACCCATAGTATATTTGTACATTTCTTTCAATCTGTTTTATTAGTTTTTATACATCAGATTCCATCTTGACCTCGTTCCAGCAAAAATATATGAATACATAAAACATGATGAATTCATTATCATTATGTGTTATAGGCAGATCACATGACAGTAAAAGTACAATACAAAATATAATTTTTAAATCAGTTTCCCTTTTGAAAAAGTAGGCTGCAGCAGTAGAACAGTTAAAGTGGGACTTTCTCTCTCACCAGGGAGCTGTAATACCGAACAACACCAGGAATAAAAAAACTAAAAACAATCAGACTTTATGTCTGTTCCTGCATCCGGGGCTGGTTTGATTTGCTCAAGTAATTGCTCTCCAAGGTCCTGGAAAGATGAATAAATCTCTTTCTCTGTCACACACACACACACACACACACACAGATATGAAGCATACAGCATACACTGACCCACAGACTCAACAAAATGTGCTGATATGCAGACGTATGCACACAGACACACATGAAGAATGGTACTCTGAGCTCAATCAGCTAAAAGGAGGTCGAGACCTAAAAGTAATTGAATATCAAGTCAGTGAGGTAATTAAGGATTCGTCATGTTTGCCTCTACCTCTCATACAAATGCAACTAGTAGTTTCCCTTCTGTTGCCTTGGTTCCTTCCACTGTATTAATTCTATCCAGGCAGAGCGCAAGGAATTCAGGCCATGCATGACCACCAGGACACCACAGGTAGAAGATCAGGAAGAGACAGACGAAAAAAATCAGATCTTTTTAAGAACTGATTTGAAGATATTTGGAAAATGTTAAGAATACAACATTAACAATGTCAACAAGAGCTTGTTAGGTGGAAGCTCGATAGAGGCACATTTAGAGATAAAGAAGGTGACAGGAATGCAGACACGATGGCTGACAAATGAGGCTGAGCTCACATAGCAGTGAACATGTTGCCGTGCACGCTGGAATGCACACACAACAAGGAGAATGTCAAGACAAAAGTTGAGACACAGACAAGAAATCAAATATTGTAGCCAATAATTGTGAGTTTTGTGAGTATCCTCTGTCAGCAAAATGTGGGAATATTTACCTGGACGTGTTATTGGTGGGCATCCTCTACTTGATCATTAGTAGCATCTGCATTTCAGCTTCATTGCCACTATTTTACACACACACACACATCAACGTCATTATGATATTTACAGAAAAACCAAACAAAGAGAACGATGACCAATACATTGTATAGCTCAGTAGCAGATACACAGACACCCAACATTTGTGTACTGGGAACTGCAGTACAGTGGCATATTTTACAAATTGTACTTGGTTCAGTCTTCTGAGCGTATCCAACATGTTGTAATTATTTTTTTTTACTTGTTTATTTCGTACTTATTTTGCGGCAGCCTAATGAGGTTAAATTCCCCTGCCCCAGAGTTTCTGCAGTCTTCTTCAAATTTCCGCAGCAGGTCCTCATTTGTAATTGTAAAAACAAGAAAAAAAAGTAGGTAATAAAATGATGTTGATTTGAATTATGTTATTTGTTTTTAATTACTGTATATATTAGAGAAAAAAATAAGGGTCATAGAGTAGCTGCAAGTAACAGCTGGTGATATGGCCATAATTGTTCATTTAAAACCGATTAAGAGAAATCAATACAGAACCTGCAGCTCTAAACAATCAATGCCGGGCTCAGTGTGGAGAATGGGCCAGATTGTTTGTTTACGTGTGCATGAGAGACAGAGTCCGTGCGCGTCCCTGCCCGTGTGTTTTTACATCGATTGCTCTGCTGATGTGTGTGCATGTTAAACTGTGGTTGAGTCCCTCAAGGATAGAGACTTGTGTTTATCCCACTTTGTTTCTATTCACTGTTACTGTATTGCACTGTACCTCACCTGTTCTTTATCGCTCTCCTGTCTGTCTTATTGCATTGTTTACCCCATTCTTGATTTTTGCTGTCAATCTTCTTTGTGATGTCGATTTCATCTTCTCAACTTTGAGACAAGAACAACACTTTTGTTTTTCATCTGTTATCGTCTTAAGTCTATCCCGTTCTTTTCTCTCTTGTTTTATTTCCCCATCGTCGTCGTCATCCTTCCATTCTTCATTCATGCACCTCCTCTCATTCTCAGACTTTTTGTTTTAGTAATAACTATCCCGACCTCGCTGTTTCTTTTCCCTCCCACCTTTTTCCCTCAGGAAACCACAAGCTAAAACACCATGTTTACAATTAGCACAGTTCACACAGTGTATTTAGATTTGCACTTGCACAAATACACACACACACTCATTCACAAACACTCCCATAAAAAGAAATGTTTTTTTCTTAAATTGACACTGCACACTTTTCACCACGAAACACATCTCTCCCTTAGTCTGGTGAGGTAGTAACGGATCCCAATAGTACACTTTTATCTGAAATCATACACATATACCCACATATAATTGTTTTATTCATGTTCCTTTCCAGCATCACAATAAGTATTGACTATGGAGTCTATCTGCTCTGGTTCACAGTTAATTGCATGAAGCTTACGTTCAAAGGTGTTATTGCTTCTGCTGTCCTTTGGCACGCATGCAAGTATGTGTGTGCACACACACACAAACACACACACACACAGATTAAGAAATTAGAATTTTCACACATTATCAAAATACGCTGTGTGTGCAAGGTGTTGTGTGTCGTCAGTATTATTCACCCCCTGCTTTAAGATTCATTACTTTTCTAGTGTCTGTGTTCCTGTAGACCTCATTTTAATGTTGCTCTATTGTACTAAGACCATTTATCATTCAGATGTTGTCACCATCTCATATACGCACACACACACACACACACACACACTGAACCTGAATCATCATAGTGGGTTATTGCATTATGCAATTAGCTTTTATAATAGTGGGGAAAACACTGACACATCTTGGCCATTGTCTCCATTGTCTGACCGAGACCCATAACCACAATCTGATTACCATTTGTGTGTGTGTGTGTGTGTGTGTGTGTGTGTGTGTGTGTGTGTGTGTGTGTGTGTGTGTGTGTGTGTGTGTGTGTGTGTGTGTGTGTGTGTGTGTGTGTGTGTGTGTGTGTGTGTGAGAGACTACTTGAGTGTTTGTGGGTTCATGTATATTTAAACAGTGATGGAGAGGTTGCAGGTGCTCTTGTGTGCAGCTGATTTTTCTTAAATAGTAATAAATACATAAATTTATATTCATATATATGTGTGTGTGTGTGTACTGTTATGTAAATTAATGGATGTGAAATAGGCAGATATGGTAGTCAAACAGCTAGACCCACTGAAATGGATGAAGGCAGACCTGGACAGAGAAAAGAGACAGACATACTCATGTTGCTCATACCAACAGTTGTTTCTCTCCTAAAAGGAGAAAACTGATTTTTAATGTTGCCAGGCAACCTCTGAATCGCCTGTAAGTGTGTGAAGTGAACATATGATCTCTACGTGTTATTTAAATGAAAGGTTAGAGGCAAAACTGCCTCTCCAAAGCCTCCAACATGAGACACTAGACACAGAGAAACAGTGATCTGTGTGGGTACATGAAACCCTCAGAAAGATGTAAAATCGTAGTGGAGTGCCACCAGCTGGTCCTGCAGCTTTTTCTTGGCAAAATGACTGAAGTGGGATTGTGGGATGTTTTTGCGATTACTGCTTAATTATAAATGTGTACCCTTTTCTCAAAGTTTAAACTACTAAAGCCCATGTTCACCAACTTCTAGTTTCTGACCTTTTAACGTGCTCAAAAAATATTGCAGCATGGGTTAATTTGATTAGCATTATAGCAGTGTAAATGATTGATTATCCGTAGAATCAATCACACAGAACAATGGACGATATGTAAAGATGGACGACACATCTCCACTTCCTCCCACTATCCAGAAATTAAGCCAAAATATCCAGATATGGAACTGCAATCTTGCGCATTTGGAGAGTACACAGTAGCAATTGGGGGATGGAGCAGTGAGTCAGTCTTAGCTGTCAATCACATCACTGCCCACTTTTTAATAGCATCAAATAACTGATTAAGACTAAACAACACACAAGTAACACAAATGATGGAAACTCTCTTTAAGAAACCATTTTAAAATAAGTGTATTTTGACTTTTGGGCCATGTCCCATTCACTAACATGGATGAAGTTAGGTTTATGAGCCACACTGTAGCCAGCCACCAGGGGGCAATCAATAAGCTTTTGCTTCACTTTTGTGGCGCAGTCATATTGTCCATCTTTATATACAGTTATATTTATTTCTTTGTTTGCTGTTTCACACTTCTCAAGACATTTTTCTCCCCATTTTCCATCAACATTTCTGTAAGTGTTTCCATCATTCTTTATCTCTCTGAACTTAATCTTTTTTTGTGTCCCTGCTCTCTCTCACAAGCTCTGTGCCCCATATGTCTCTTACAAAAAGGTCTGACTCGTATTTAATTGGATTTTAACTGACGTGATTCGATATCCTCCACTATCACTATATCACAACACTTTAATCACCGCTTATCAGTCAGCGGGCCACATGATTCTATAAAGCATCGGGAGTTTAAATAGGAGGAGATGGGAAGGGAGGCAGGCGGAGAGAATGCAGAAATATGTATAAAGCTGGGTTGGATTATAGAAATTGGCAAAGAGATAGACAGCCAGCGAGTGAAGAGAAGAAAAACCAAACTAGATAAGGAGCATAAATGTGCGGACAACAGTGAAAATGGAGCAAGAGGACTAAACAGTTATAATATGAAATGTGAAATGGGTAAAAGAATAATTTGAGCCTTTGTGAAGAGGCAATGCGTAAATGTGTTTACCTGAAAACAGACACTTTAAGCCTGCCGGTCTTTTGAAAGGCCAACATATTTTGTGTCCTATAGATATCTCTCCATCAGCTGCATTTATTCTTTAAGATTTAAACGCAGGAAGATGAGACAAAAGATTACTGAGGGTTACCCCCTAACCCTGCTCTTCTAGAGGTGTGAACAACCGCGACAAGCGGCCGCTCTGTGGCCGCTCTGTGGCCGTTCTGCAGCCGGCGTGCCCCGAGCGCTACAACCAATGTTCCTTAGCACCCATTTGCTATAAGAGAGACACCTAAGTGGTTTCCTTAATGGTTAGAGGTAATTGCTCGATAGGTTTGCACAAACAGCATTCAGGGTTCAAGTCTAGCGCTCAAGCAATGTTGTGTGTCTTTTCCTTTCATTTAGTTTATCTTTTCCTTTTAACCTTTTTACCAGATAAAGTAATATAGAAAAAAAGGTTTATCTATTAAGGGTTAGCCAGACCTATCTCTAAAGCGCAACAATGGTCTGGCTGCAACCATTTTCATTCTATAAGAAATATTGTGTCTTCTGATGAAGGCCATGTTGCATGATGTAAGAAGAGCAGCAAAATGCATTTTACTGACCCTGCTAGAAAATTAATTACTCTCTTCAAATATAAGTATGCACTTTTATCTGCAAGCCCTAAATGCTTTCACTGTAAGATAAAGAGTGTTAAGATCAGATGCATTTAAATATCAGACATGCAGTCCGTTTCCTGGTTTATAATCACGACATTCAGGAAACATGTGGAAATCTGAAACGTATGATTTTAGCGATATCGAATTGAACTGAGCTTCAGCTTTGCGTTTCAGGCATTATTTCCCCCTCTCAGGCACAGCGTAGATGCTGTTTTACTTGTGGGACTTTCGGATGTCAAGTATTTTCCATATTGCAGATATCAGCTAGCTCTGTCAAACACGACACTACCGGAAATTCCTTCTTCTTCACCATTTTAAAAACAGTAACATTTTCCAGTCTATTCTTTGCAATTTTTACTTGCATAGCTTTGAGTTAATATTATAATCTCTGTGGAGTCTATATCTCAATAAGCAGAGCCACCAAAGATTGTCCTATCTCGTACTAAAATATATGAGTGCTGCACAATTGCCTCACTGGCCCCACTAGTAGAAGCTGTGTCCAGAAAAATCACGTTATGGGCTCCTCTCCTTACTGTGCTGAGTAGTAAAATATCAAATTGTTGTATAATTACTTGGTTGGAAGGCAAAAGGCCCGATAATTTCATTTTAGGACAGAAGTGAGAATACTGTGGGAAGTATGAAAGAGAACACCAATTTTTTCACATTTGAACACCTATAATAGTGCATGATTAAACAGGCTTATTATAAAGATGTTATACCCCTAGGGCAGGATCCTATTATGCCCTTCCACTGTATGTGCTGTAGTGAACTCTGAATATTCAAGTTCCACGTTGTCTGAGTGTGTGAGGGTCTGAATGAGGGAGTTATTTTAAAAGGCTTCACATCCAGTCCTGTAGTTTCATATGCCCATTCAAAGTAGCACAAGCTGATCACAGGACTGACACATAGAGACAAAAGCTCACATTCACACGTCCAAGCAACTTTTGAGTTGCCTATTGACCTAATTGGTAACTCCTTTTGTTCTTGGCCCGCAGAAGCCTGTGATAGCCTGTAAAATACAACTGTAAAAGTTGTATCATGCAGTAGAAGTTCAGTGTGTAATACAACTGTAAAAACAAAAGAATGTACACACAGAAACTGATGTGATCAACACTATACATCTATTGCAAGGTATAACATAAGGTATAACATAACTTATAGCTCCCTGCCACACTAGTGCCAATTCTGTCCTAAAGTTAACAAAGACCTACCCAGGCTTCTTTTATAATGTGTCTCAGTCAGATGACCTTCATCAGGCAATGTTAACGCTCTATTGTGTGAACAGGGGCTGTGACTGAGCTAAAGTGACTATGTCTACGAACATTTCTCTCTTCGGTTAATTACTTGCTTTCATGTTCTAGGCAACCTCCATTAGTTTGAATCACTTTATCCCAGAGTTTTTCTCTATTGTGATTTAAGTTTTAAATTGTTACAGTTTTAAGATTGAATGTATTTCCTTGTGTTAGCTGTCACTGGAGAGATACATTGTATAGCTATGAAAAGAGAATTGCTTCAATCAAGCTCTTCACTTCATTAATCGTGGCAGTCTTGATGATTTCAGCCGTGGTTGATCTGGCAGCACCTGTCACCATCAGTAACCATAGTTCTGGTGGTAACAGCAAATTAGTTTTAGAACTGCAGGTCAACTCAAGGGGCAACATAACAAATTGGCATTTTAATAAAGAAGTCAGGCAATAATTTTCCCTTTTCCATGATTCTCTGAACAACCGTGATCTAATTTAATGCAGCACACAGCACGAGTCTGTGAACAATAGGTCACAGGGAAACACACTGTTAACCTCCCTGGTAATCTAGTTGAGCAGCCTGTTACCTACAGCTGCTCTTTCTTCTGCTATTGCTCCCTGTAATATTTCAAACTGATATGCACTCAAAACTTGCAAAAAAACCCCCATCTTAGATGAAAGATAGCAGCAAATAATAAGCTCACCGGCAAAACCCGTTGGTTTTCTTTTGATTCCTTCATAGTAAAAATGAACACTCATGTTTCACTAGTTAAATGTGAAGCTGCAGCAGTCGGAGATGTTTGGTGTATTTATTTAGCTCTTATTAGCACTTTCAAAGGAATACATTTAACAAATATGCTTGGTTTCCAGAATATTGTAGAGAATTCAGTTTCTAAAGCAGCTGAGGTCACCACCTATGTTATGTGTTAAAAGGACAAATTCTCTTATCTGTTCCTAAAAAACAAAAATCACTCTCATTAGTAGAAATATGAATTCACCCAAGCATATTTTAGGGAGTACATAATAATAAAAAAAATATCTGTGTTTTTTGTTAGGGAAGATACTCAAAGCACCAACTGTTCTAATGGCTTTGTGCGATAATTAAAAGAGTCCACTCATGTCTTTTTACAGAGAAGCTGAGTGTGTGCGTGTTAAAATTAATAGGCCCTGTGAAAATAATGAGGTTCAGAAACAAGGAACACCTCATGTATATTGTACGAGATGAGCTCACTGATAATACTGCTGAAATACGTCTAGATCAAGAGGACCTCGTTTCAAACCACTTGAAGTTTTGGACCTTGAATCACACCACACGTGCAATCAGACAAAGAATCTGTAACCATTGGCAACCAGGTCAAGAGGGATGTGGTTGCTAATGAGAGCCATCCAATAGCTGTTAGCTGTGATCACAGAGGCGGGTTTTGAGCCTTGACAGGGCCAATGAGGGCATTCGTCTGGCCATGACCTCATGAATATGAATGAGCCGTGCAACGGTAAGACCTCTTTGATAGGCTATATGCAAATTGTTCTGACTGGGCTGTCTGAAGTGATTTCCACTGCACGGTGTTAGGATCTGAAAACAGATGAGGAGAGGTGTAAGGAAGAGACAGAGAGAGAGAGGATGCACCACACACCATTGGAATATTGATGTGTCCTCACACTGGCAGGGGTGGTCCTCGTTCATGAGATTGTTAATGAACATAAACTGATCAAAGAACTAATGAATACAATAATATGGACACAGATAATTACATGTACAGACTCCTATGCCACATCCACTGACCCATGGCTCAAATAATGAGATCCAACTCTATGCCCACCAGTAGTTTATAGATACTCTTGTAAGTATAATGAACACTTGATTAGTTTCCAGTATACATGCCTGTGGAGTCTCTTGACGGAATAAAATAAAATACTATATCATTGTGCACTACGGACCTGTAGCTGGGTTAAAGAAAAACAGCTTTTATAAAGTAAGAGCACAACAAATATTCTGCTGCTTAAATTTGAACCTCATCCTGCTAAATAA
This sequence comes from Hippoglossus stenolepis, assembly GCF_022539355.2. NCBI lineage: Eukaryota > Metazoa > Chordata > Actinopteri > Pleuronectiformes > Pleuronectidae > Hippoglossus > Hippoglossus stenolepis. The sequence goes on from NC_061491.1 coordinate 18,553,691, forward strand.
ACTCAGACAACCTTGCTGTGGATTTCCGCCTACTGCCTATAATGATAAACTAATAATGTAAAGTGAGTCAGCAACAGTCCATAGCTTGCTGCCTCAGTGTTTAATCAATGATGAAGATGCTAACACACAAACAGTAATGTGGGCGGGCAGGGCTGTGGGACTGAACTGAACGTAGATGAGCCAGGGAGAGAGACCAGCTCGAGAGAACGTGAACGTGGAAATAGTCTGAAAGGAAATGTGTCTCCTTCTTTATACGACTAAGGGGAAGACGAAGAAAGTGAGCAATCAGTCAACAGAGTAACTCAAGATCATTGTCCATTTGGTATGGGAAGCTGAAAGTGCCACCAATCATCTCTATTTTCACAAGATTTGATTTAATAATTACTTTGATTACAAAAAATGCAGCTACATTCTGCACTTTAGTAAGGTATTTTATTTTATAAGGTATTTTATATATGTTAATGATCCTTTCCTTCTGATTTACATAGCTGGTAAGTTCATAATTTCAATACCCAAACAGTGAAGAGTAAATCCTGATGAAATCAATTGAGGAAGAGTCTCCGACATTGTTCTCCAGTGGATCTGTGTTGTCTTTTTGAGTTGTACAGTATTTTCGATTCAGAGGATTAAATATTCATTTGCCTGAACTCACTGCTCTAGAAAGCTTTGCCTTGAGCTGCGTTTCAAAGCATTTTTCAATCACTTTCAATCTTTTTTTTTTTCATACTGTGCTGTAGTCTGAAGATTCACGGGTGCCTACAGTTCCTTATACCAGTAACAATATCAAGCAACATCCTTCTCATGTGACAATCTGCCAAATCCAATCAACGTGCCAATCTGCTGCAGGAGTGAGGTTGCTCATGCAATGACTCCATGTACATAATACACTATGAAACCAACGATGAATCCTAATTCATTCTATCCGCTGCTTGGCAACAGATGTGTTGAAATGGGATTTTATCAACATGAGAAATGTTAGTATTAATCTTGCTCCGACTAAATCCAGCCATATAAAACTTTTTCAGAAATGTTGTAGTGTAAGTGAAAAATACTGTACAATAAAAAAAAAACGAGACAGATCTACAGCATAATAACTTCAGGTACTTCATTGATCCATTGATTTGGTGTCCCTCTACTTTTCATTGATTGGCTGCATATATATATATATATATGTATGTCAATGTTCTAGTCCTGTGCCCTGTGGCGTATGCCGCTGATTTATACAAATAGAACCTTGAGATGGAAACTGTGTTGTTTTATTGTATGTATTTCACATCATTTAACACCAATAACAGCACAGAAGCATCAAACATGGAATAACTAATGGAAAAGACAATTGTGAAGTGATGAGGATCTCCATCCCTCTTTTTCTCGTACTGTATCTTTTTCTCCCTTTTTTAAAATGCTCTCCCCCCCACACACACACACACACACACACACACATACAAAGCTGACAATGTTTGTTCTTTTTTCTTTCGCTGAAACGCTACCCCCACTTTTTATGTTTGCATGTGGTTTTGCAAAAGTGCTAAAAGCATACTGGTTTGAGTTACTGTTTATACAGCACTGTGTGTTTTTGTTCAGTTCACATGAGGAACTTTTGTTAACTTTGGAAAGAGCTGCGGACTACACTGATTTCTAAACCCCTGAAATATTGAAAGTTTGCATCTTTATGCTGTGTGTGTGTACTTATAAATATCTGTATGGGCGGACAGACCGCTGCACTGCAGACATTTTATTGTCTAAAAGGACCCCCTTGTGAGTCATATACAGCCATCATTACTTAGAGCGTGGCTTGGTTCAGCTACCAGCACTAAACACGGGGTGGTAGAAACTCTGCCTTATGAGGTCTTTTAACTTCACAATTGGTTGTCCCAGTTCTGTCAACCAACAATGGAACTGTGTGTGTGTGTGTGTGTGTGTGTGTGTGTGTGTGTGTGTGTGTGTGTGTGTGTGTGTGTGTGTGTGTGTGTGTGTGTGTGTGTGTGTGTGTGTGTGTGTGTGTGTGTGTGTGAGAGAGCGTGTGTGAGAGCGCTTTGTCTTTTTTGCTACATGTTTGTGTTGCTGAATAAAGTTTGTGTAAGTCTTATGAAATCCCACTGTGAGAAAAAATGATAAAGAAAATATTTATACTGATCCAAACACATTCAAAATCTTTATATATATATATATATATATACACACACACATATGCTCACTTTTATAACTGCCAGCATTATAGTGTTAAAGTCATTGATACGAGGCAAGATATTGGACTGATTTCTGATTATTGGGCCATGAGATATTTTGAATATTGGAAGTGTGTCTCCATTTAAACAGGCATGATTAAAGCATGTATAGATGACCTGCCCAGGTTATACCCTGCTTCACCTCCAATCTCAGCTGGGATTGGCTCCCCTGGTCCCCCACTCTCGAAAAAAAGTATTACAGATACACAACATGTATAGAAATTAGTTTCAAACCCACTTGGTGGATATCTTGGTTTCACAATACAGCTGCTCCAGCATTACATAAGCATCAGACATGAACTCAATACATTAAAACTCTGTCTCATAGAAACTACATTTAAATACAATTAAGCTGTAAGAGCAGATACATTTAGATTGAAAATAACTTGCTGGATTATGTTTAGAGGCGACTTATTTTGTACATAAATTAGTAACATATCGTCATCATGTTTAGAGGAAACATAATCTGACCAGTTTGGTTGTATTGGGTTCAGTCGAGTATTTAAACGTGAGAAACAATAAAAGTGATTTAAACGCTGTTCAAAGCGAACACTGCAGCTTTGGATCAAAGGCTGAAAATGTTTTCCTGCCCATCCCTTCATGTTTGCACTCTGTCAAGGCTCAAAACAAGCCATTGTGCGCACACACACACTCGCACTCACACTGAGTCAGTAATTGAGTTGTAACAGTAGCATGACTTAGCACCATTCACTCTCTGCTTTCTTTAAAAAATAGGGGGACATCGCAGGGGAGAATTTTCATAGTCTCTCATAGCATTTTTCTTTGGTCTTAATTAGCACTTAACACCAGACTGTCGGTGGGGGTTGAGAGGAATGGGCACGATGCCAGTTGGCTGGATGGGCTCATTTGAATTAGCATTGTCTTGCAGATAGTTAATGGGATGTGTGACACAGCTGGATCATAAAAGTTGGACGGTGGCGGACACTTGTGATGCATGCACACTCGCTCTCTTCATCTGTCCTCTGGTTGCCGCCATTGGTGTTCATCTGCGGGGTCTTTTAGGAACAGAACAGAATTCATATTCAGAGGCACAGATATCGCTGCCTTCTCTTGCTGCTTTAACTCACATTAATGACATGCTCTTAATCCCTGCTATTATTTTTGTACAATTCAAGTGTCAGGTTATTAGTCAATGAAATAATTAAAATAGTTGGTGGTCAACAATGTCACCAAGTTTGGACAGAAGCGTTTATGTTTTACATTCCAAGGCAAGCTTACAAAATGGATAATGCACTTTCTTGCCGATACCTCCTCTTCGGCAACCTCTAGTGGCTGTAGTTTTGGGGATTGGCGCAAATCAGGGAGTCTGGTGGATCAACAAAATACAAGACTTTCACACAGGAGACTACTGATTCATTCCCAGGTAGAACCAACAGTGTGTTGTTGTTTTTTGTTGTCCATGACCCCTCCTCAACCTCAATCACATTGTATTTTGTAACCATGAGGACTGACCTATAATCTTATAAGTACTTTTTTTAATCCCCAAAAATCTGCTCATGAATTTACCCAAGTGTTATTTATTTATTTTTTATCCAAACCATAGTCACATATAACATGTCCACTTATCAAATCTCTAGTTGAGTCATGATAACCATGGTGATGAAGGTCTGGTTTGCTTTTACCTGCTCACAATGAGTGCTTATTGTTGTAACCATGACTATAAGAAGCTGACCAATGTGGTCATTCAGTTTGGATGACTTGTTGTTCATACTTTTACATCTATTTTCCTGTCATGTGTCTGTTTTACATATATATTCTACCCTAAGCGTCAGAATCTCTTTGTACAAAAACAAAATTAATAAATATAAAATGAATATGACATTTTGTTTAGCACTACCACATCATTAACTTCATAGTTCGCTTGCCTTTCATCCGTGTTCCCTTTTCACCTCTCATCTGTAACATCTGTGTGTTGACAAGAATGCCCTTTGAATCATTGCACTGCACAAACTCTCATGTGAAATGGTTCATTGCTTAGGTGATCTCCCTAAACTTCTCATCAGCGTATCATATTATCATGACATCACCAGTGCAAAAACCTCACAGACACCCAGAAACAGCCTTGGACTAAGAGCATGGCTTGTTTGTAACCCTCCTCTTGCAGCGGCTTTGAATCTCGCTGCCAGCTCCTCCTCCTATATGATGCATTTGGCTCCTCTCTGACAATGGGTGCAATGATAAAGCAAGATGTTACTGCATGATTTGGCTGGTGGAAGCTTGTTTGGGCAAGAGACACACTTCTGCAGCCAAACAACGACCGGATGTTGGACGGGTCTTTCATTGAGCCGTCTGCGTTATTAACCCTCACTCAAAAGAGATTAACTCAAGGAAACAGAGGTAGACTCAGCTGCCAAGTGCACTGTGTCAAAATACGCACACACGCATTGGATTAAACATGCACGCATTGGCTTTACAAAATTGAACACATTAATATAGCTATGGTTTAATATGCACGCACATGAATTGTTCTATTATTTCCTCTTTCAAGTTAAGTCAAAAAATATGTTCTATTATTTGTTATTCATCATTTGAGTGTTTTTCTGTTCATTATTTCTGTGAGTTAAAAATATCCCCAAATTTACATATGAGACAAAGTGTTAAAACAATTTACTTCACACACAGCTACTGATAATTTTACCAAATAAAAACTAACTACAATGTGTTTTCCTGTGATCAAATCTAAATGTTGGCCTGTTTTAAAACATTATTAATGAATAAAACCAGAACTAGTTAACGACTGGTATTTAGTTTTGTCTTGTATTATTTGCAGTCAGAGTTATAATGCTGTGAAATAGATTATACTAGTGTACAGCTTTATTCATGAGTGGAAGAGTCATTGGTACACATTTTCTTATTGTGAGTTGATAAACGTTAATACTTATACATGGATATAGCTAATTTTATAAAAGCTCTGTTATGCAGCAATCACAATGGTTGCCCACAGAAATGCTATTTTCAATCCCGCATTGTTGCCCTCTTGTTAAAGTGTGCATCCACGAAAACCTTTGGTCCTCTGCAATTAGGACTCTGACCCTGATTGCTACTGGCTGCTGTGATGATAATCAAACCAAACCCACTCTGACTGACCCTGACATCCAGTCCACCAGTGAGCCACTCAATATTTCCCTTCCTGTGTCAGGCGGCTGGATCACGGACCACAGACTAAGTGTGCAGTCGTTCAGACAGTTAATGGAACAGTTAGTTTTGCTGAAAGGAAGTCCCTGCAATACAAACCAGGTTAAGTGAAACAAACGGCTCAATGCAATTTAATGGCTCGCGCTGTTCTTAATTTATATGCTTATAACTGTTGAAGGAGCAGAGGATTCTCCTGTTTCAAAAAGAATAGAGAGTTTGAACACTAATGCCTTAATCCTTCTGTAATGTTGTGGATTATTTTTGATGAATTTGGTTCTTGGATTGGGTGAAAGAAAAGGAAAAAAAACATATACATTTTTCTTATATACAGTATGCCATGAAGGTTTGCCATTTTGCATACATTTTGCCAAAGTGATCCTTTGACAAATCAAGTTGTAGCCTTGTAATATAAATGCCATTTTTGAAATTAGTCTTTGCTGAATTGGCTTTACATCTGGTACAAATACATAATTGGTGAGTGATTACTGAGCCTTTGCAGATTAAAATGTCCCTTGAGGAATAAGAAAATAATGGAAGCAGTGTTTAAAGAACATAATAAGAGTTAAATTACACCACAAAAAAAAAAGATGAATGGTGTAGTTGAACATGATTCAGACGTTAAACCACTAGGTGTGATTCTTTAGGGAGTGTGTGCAGGAGTTGCATGTACTGGACAACTGGCTGCATACCCGATCATTCCATCTCAACATCCCAATGATGGCAAGACTGAAATGATCAATAAGAATCCTTCTGATCTCACATAACACATGATTCTATTTTCTTTTTTCTCTACAACCCCCTCTGTGTGCAAACATACAGTTTGTGTCATGGACAGTCTGGTCACCCCCCCACTCTTTTCTCTGGAACTGACATCAAAGTATTTTATTCTCCTTCAAAAGGGAACAAGACACAAACATATTTCATGCTACTTTTGAGGGAGTTTCCTGTCACACATCCACGACCCATTTTGAGGAAGAAAAAAGTATATTTGCTTGCTCAGCTCAACTTATATTTAGTGTGTTTTTATGATATGAGGGTAAAAGAGAGAGAGGGAGAGTCTGTGGGCTTGTTCTGCCTTTTGGCTGCAAGCAGGAATGGACTGGGTTTGTTTCTGTCTGGACTGATAAGAGGAAGCCGCTTACATTCCTCTCTTATCACTTTGCTCAGGGCTAATATCCCTTTTATTTTTTCTCTCTTTCACTCATTGTCACCCTTTGTTGTTGGTGGACTGGGAAGAGGTTCAGAGGCTCATCAGCTGTCTCTCTCTTTCATGTCCTCCATCTTCTCCCTCTCATCCTCAAAGGAAAAAAATGTCACCAGCATATTGCTTTGACTGGAAAAAGACAGTAAACAATGGACTTTTTATAATAATAGAAAAAATACATTATTATATTTAAGCATTTTTGAGGTTATGACGTACGCAGATAAAACTGTCAACATAGGCTTGACCACAACACAACACACACACACACACACACGCACAGACTTGAAATGATATGAGTGTTCTGAAAGAAGGTTGGATGGATTTATATCTCATTTCCTGTTCTGCTCCCCCTCTTGTTGGCTCGGATTACCTTTCCCGATGTAGTTGTTGGAGGGATAACATGATTTCTGTTGCAACTTGTGTTGTGTTTGCCGGTTTTACCAGATGCAAATATTTGGCTTGCATTCCCACATAAGCATAGAGGAGAAGATGCACAGCATGTTTCAATACCCGCATGGTAAACCCATAGAATACATTACAGGGATAACAGAGGGACTGTATGCATGTGCACTCCACCCATCATGTTTTCCAGTTGCTGTACTTCTAAGTTTACACCTTCAGCCATAATGTAAAGGTTATATATGCGAACAGTAGCATCAAATAAATCCAGCCACATATCCGTGTCAGGATACAGATCTGTGTCCATGTTTTATTTCGTATCGAGTTAGGTGTCTTACATGTTCCAGACCTTCTACGTTTATGATAACATTGTGTGTCTTTCTTTGTTTTATCGACCCAGGTGTTCATGGATGCACTTTTCATACCACCTCTCCCCACTTCTCAGCTCCTGTATCATTGTCATTCAGTTTTCATAGCAATCTCTACCTGCACGTAATGAGGCCTATAATTATCCCTATAGCCCCCACAAATTAATTTCATGGACCTTTCTTTTGGAGATTGACAATTAGAAGAAAAAGCACAGTGGTTGTGAGTGTACAAATGAGGAAACCAGCAGACTGGAATATTTCCTGAAATTATCGCTTAAGACATAAAAAAATGAATGTAGTGATAACCTCAGTGGGCGTGAAAAATAGATTTGCAGAATAAATGCAGGAAAGAATAAAAACAGGCGGTGGTTAAATAAGGACACAGGATGTGGTTTTTTTTATTGACGTCAATGTGAGGACATGTCAATCAACTCAAACTGCAGCCAACATCTTTAAACCCAAACCACATGAACAAAAACATATTCGCTCCAACTTCATTTACTTAGGTACCCCCGTAAAAGGTAATGCACTTCAATACGAGCCATAAATTATATTTTCACAAAGATAATCATGTTTGATATGTTGGGAATACTACAAACACATCTCAACTTAATGAGTACAACACCTCCACTAAGTATGACCTCAGGAATAAACTCAGTATAGAGTTAATTTTATACAGTATCAAAGAAAAATGTACTCTATACTGTACTATTATATTTGTAATGGTTGTATTCATGGATAAACAATTTAATGGGATTCTATTACATTCTATAAATGTACCTAATAAAGTAGCCACTGAGTGTATAAAGACGATGTTCCATATTTTTACAGTGGTGATGATAAAATGACGTCTCCACGGACAGAGGTTCCCAATTTAGTTTTTAGTCAATGAACCCCAACAAGACAGAAGATATTTTATATCCTGGAATAATTTTACATAGCCTGTTTTTTTTTACTTAGTTTTGTGAAAGAACAATAAAACAACATTGACAGAAACATTGGAATCGTACAGCGAACGGAAGACAGAGTCTTGGCCCGGATTTGTCTGTCTACATTAGTAAACAGACAGAGGCTGATTCATCATCAGACAATAGCCAATAGCTATTACCTTTTCCCCCAGATCAAACTATTATATACTAAATACACACAAACACAATGGGTGCTACACATCTTTACAGCACACCTACACCTTCAGTATATGAATACACAAACACTTGCACAATGCTTTGCCCCATGAGTCCTTATCTTCACAACCACTTTCCCTTTCAAAACAGCTTTGTACCGTCACTTGTGCTCTGTGCTGAATGTCAGTCACATAGAAACCATTGATCCATGCATTTCATCTTAAACATATATACTGGGATCCTGCAGTCGACGATAAGACGTGGGTTCGAATAATGTTAATCTGATTGACTACTTGGAGGGATGCAGCGATTTAGTCAAACACACACACACACACACCACACACACACACACACACACACACACACACACACACACACACACACACACACATATCAAGGTGAGCGTTTGATCTTTTTTTTTTTGCTGTTGGGCATCAAAGCGGTAAATTTCTCAAATAACGTGTCCTCCTGGATAAACATACATTAACCATGGCTATGTGCCATTACAAGTGGCTGAATGATAAGTAGAAGTATAGAATTTGCTTGCACTTCTGTTACTGATGCTTCCAATTAGTGGTGCACCGATGTATCGGCCGTATATCGGTAGCGGCCGATATTCGCCTCGTTTACTGCCATCGGCGTATCGGTAATAAACTTGACTTAAACCGATAACATTGGCCGATGTTCATTGGTATGTTTTCGGCGCCTGCCAATCTGGCATCCAGATTATGGTACACTGACGCGGGTTTACACCGGGCGCTGAAGCGCAGCGCCAAGGAAAGCCAGGCGCCTCCCATCCACCCCCCTGTTAAACCTTTGTGCGGTTCACATGGGCTGCGATGCACCGCGCCAGCGCCCTTCACCGATGGTTTCGGCGTGCGAGCGAGCGTATCGCGCCAGGAAACAGACTGAAAAATGATTTTAAACGATATAAATGACATATTTTATATGATATAAATGATCAAATATGCATCCCATACTTTGTATTCCCCTTCTGTTGTCCTGGAGTTTTAATTTTCCCAATTTTCCCAATCACATAATTAAATGTCCCCCTCTGCCCATCCACTACAGCCACACAAGCAGTCATATAGATAAAGAGAGAGAGGGGGGGGGGCTAAAGGCTTGCTTGGAGAATACGTCATTTACCCCCGACACCCGACATTGAACGGGTTACATACAACAACAAGTGGAGAATCGCGGGCTGACCGGCGCGGAGAAATGCGGGTCCGGTGTGAACAGCCAGGCGGCTTTATTTGTTGTAATCAGAGCCTCCTATTGTGTTGTGTTGCACAGCAGGCTAGTAGTAGCACTGCATCTTGACTTGAATTTATATGGCATTCCCTAAGGGTTTATGCTAGTGTTTTGTAAGGCTGCATTGCAAGCATCTGTTTACAGTTGAGATGATGTCTTGAGTAGGCCTGGTGATACTGTTAAATGTTTGGCTGAATAGGTGTCTATGTCCATCCATGGCATCTAAAGTTACACTTGTCACTTTTTCTGTTTTTCATATTATTCAAGTAATAAACAAATATCGGTATCGGCTATCGGCTAGATTGTTGTTTTAAATATCGGTATCGGCCAAGAATTTCCATATCGGTGCATCCCTACTTCCAATGCCTTTGTCCCCAGCCCTCTGCTCTTTGTGTACTGGTATACAAGGAAAAGAAAATTATGAATGATGAGCTCTTTGCATCATCTCCAACCTGAGGGTGCAATCACAAGAGAGGAAGGACAAAGTGACTGCACGGAACTGGAAAACTACTTTCCCTTTTCAAGTTATGATATGAATTACACTAAGTAAAGGCAGGGGTCTATTTTCAGATGTATCTGAGAGTATAGACAGACGACTGAGTGAGTGAATCGGGGGAGTGCATGTCTATCTTGCCTTTCTCTTTGTAAGAACACACGGAAACCCATGGAAACTCTAGATTTGGTAAATGAGAGAACTGAGAGATGAGAGAACTGCTCTGAATGAAAGGAAACCTTTTATATCCAGGTTGGAAAGCAATAAAACGAGTGGCCTTAAGCAAGACATTTTAGAGTCAGTCCCAAGTTATACAGTTTGTTCTTGGGTTTGGTCAAAATGTCTATTGTACTGTTTTCTCACAGTTTTTTTAATTGAATCCATCTCTGATTGTATTGTATTTTTTTATGTTCACCTGTAAAACACCCTGCAGGAACAAAGTTATCCTCTTCACTCAATTACTTGTAACATTATACTTTTCGCTCAGTGCGACAAATAAATCTGAGACTATGATAAAATGTGAAAAGTGAGAAACATTTAGTTGAACAGTGATTTTCTAGCAGCTTCTTAAATTTTTAAAAAGGGAATATAGAAAATGAAAATGTGCATTGTCTCATTTCATTGTATTTGAAACAATAACAGGGCTACTTGCATCAAGAATGAATGTTTTCATCCCTTTTTGGTTGGTCGGTTGGTTGGTCGATTGGTCGGTTGGTAGGTCGGGTAAGATTATGATTTTCAACAGGATTATGAAAAAACTTCTGAACATATTCCCATGAAATTTGGTGGATGGAACATGGGTCAAAACAAAATGGTGGTTCCAGGAATTTGGAATCACTTTCTTTAACATTTGGATAAAGGGTGTTTGGTTTTTGATATTTTCACCAATTTTTATGCATCTTGATGAAAAAAATCGGGCATATTTCGGGGACCACTATTTATGAGATTGCGCTTTTTGGTTTCGCTTCATTGAATCTAAGGGGACTGTTGGCCCTTGGCGGGGGTATGCACTCCACTTGAGTGCCGTTCTAGTTTGGTATACTTTGTGTTCCGAATATCTTTTTATTCATTCAATTGAAGTCAAGCTTTTCTTATCAAGTAACTGCTGAATTACTGAATAAGTCATGTTTTTTTTCGTCGCTACAATGATTTGTGGTGATCACATTCATTTTGATGATACTTATTATTGCATGTATTTGTGTTTCTGTGTCTCTTTGTGTCTGTATGTGGGTTTTGGGATTCAGTTGTACCAACAGCCATTGTCTGTCTCGGGGAATACTGGTGTATGTTGAATTGTTGATTTTTGTGATTGTTGTACCTGATGAGAAAGTACTAATATTATTCTACTTCTTCTTTGTCTCCCCTCTCTTTTTACCTCCATCTTGATCCCTCCCTTCCTCCCAATTTCCCACTGCCTCCTGCTTTGTCTCCAACAAGGTAAGACCCAAGTGTTTGAAACTGTCTTACGCCAGTTAGTACAGTGTCATCACATTGTCATCACCTACACAGGTTTGTAAGATGACGGTGGTATTTCTCGCTGCATGAAAGCAAAGTCACCTTCAGCAGTGGGATTCTTCCTCTGAGACGACACAAATGGAGGCTCTCATATCCTCTCACTTGACCTCAGTGTATTGTGTTTAGCAGATATTTTATAGTCTGTGTTTGAGGTAATCACCGGGGCAATTACTGCCGAGAACCGAGACTTGTAATTTCTTCATTCCCTCGGAGGGAAGACATTTTGTGCCATGTGGTAACCATTTTAAAAATGCTGATACCATGTCTGGACAGGTTGGTTCTAATTTTAGCGGTGCTCTAAACGTGATAGGAAGTCTGATCTTTTCATTTTTGCTGTTAAAACGAGTCGGGGGAGCGGTGTGAGGTGAACATATTTCCCCTGTGAATTTTATTTTTTTCCCGTTTGGGCAGATAGAGGAGATCTTCATCCGTGAAGTATTTGTCAGCTTCTCAGGAACACAGATATAAAAAAAAAATAAAAGCCTTTAGTAGCACTCTCACTGAGGAGGTAAGTGAATGGACTCGGTTTTGGGCTGTTTTATTTCAGTCAGGCCTATTAAAAACCTGATATATTGCCTTACAAATCCTGATGCACAGAAACAAGTCTTGTTTGTAAGCTGCAGGTATTTCATTATCATTATCAACTTACAATAACACTTGTGTCACCTTGATTTCTAACTGTGACGCAAAATACAACAAAAGAAAAGTCGATAAACCCTCCATTCTGCTATAATATCCCCAAATCAAATTACTCTGGTCTTGTAAATCCACTGCTCTCATCCCTCCTTAACTTTCTCTTTGGTGTTTTGGGAGCTATTTTTTATTTTCCACACAACCTACTCTCATTATGTCAGAGAAATACACTGCAGGGTGTCAGTGTCCTGAAGTGTGAATGCCATCCTCATTCCTCCCTCCAGTCAGAGGGCTGGAGTTTCACTAAACTATTAAAACAAAGTATTTTCACACATATTACTCACATGCCCTCCAGTGTGATGAAGATGATGAGGTTGACTCATGAGTACATTTTCCAACCCAAAGAGGTTCAAGACTTGCTTATATTTCACTTTTTCTTTTTCTTATTTGCTCTTTTCGCTGATATTCTTTGATTAATAGCTGTATTATTATGCCTCCCATCATCGTTTTGTACTTTAAGTGGAGGATGTTTGCCTCTTACCAAGCCGACCTTTACTCTGGGAATCTTAAGTATGTTGTTTTTAACGTATTACAACATGTCTTCTTCATTTATAATAAAGAAAGCTTATTCTTTACTAAATATCCTGTTAAATGATCATATCACACACACAAAGACACAGACACACACTCAAACACATTAAGGTCTTTCCATCTCAATGGGTCATCCACCTGCTGTGCTACAACCAATGTTCTGGCACTTTCTCTTTTCGTCTGATTAGCTTGGAAGGAAGTGGCTGAAGGCCAGAACCACTGTTGTGTGTCTGTGTGTGTGTGTGTGTACATGCATTTGTTTGCATGTGTTAGTAAGAATCATCGCTCTGCTTTGTGTTTTTGTTTCCTGCTGTGATGTGCACATAAAGGGGATTTGTAAAAGGTTCAAAAACACACACACACATACAGGTGCAGGCATGCGCGCACACACACACACACACACATACAGGCGCAGACAAACACTCTTGTCTTTCTCAATGTGTGACATGCTGTTATTACCTTAGATAATCATCTGCCATAATTATCTTTGATGAGCAAACTAAATGAGGCAGTGTACAATATAACAGTGACATTAAAAATTCAGAAACTAACTTTTTTAATTGACAAGTACGCTGTCTATGCTCACATTATTACTTACCATCATTATTACTTTTCTTGGGCAGTCGCTGACCACTGGCATTTTCTGCTCGATTATTCCAGTTAATAAGAAACTTGAAGAGCTGCAGTTCTTTGACAACCTGGGATTTTTCCACAGTGTGTTTGCCTGATGTGACCAGTGCAGACAGCGACCTTTAGTCAGTTAACTCACAAATGATCTCATTAGTGCTCTAGTTAATCTTCACTGACGGGTACTGGCTTTCAGGTTTGGGAACAGTCAACTAAATTAGAGGCACACGTCTGAATGACAAAAAATGCACACATCTCTGAACTTGAATAATAAACCACATGAACAACACAATGCTATTATAATGTAATAGGACTGGCTTTGTCACACATTCACAACACATCAATATGCATGAACACACACGAATATAGGAACACTGGTGTTTGTTTAGTCAAATTCAGATTGCATAAAGTGGAATAAAGTCATCATTTCATTATTGGTTGTCACATCGGATAAGTAGTGCAGCTGAATGGCGGCTTCCTCTTCACCGTTAGGCCGACAAACTGTGAGTCATGTGTTTTAAAATCCTGATTTATTCTGAAACGGAGAACGTAAAACCTAAATCTACTGGTGACAATATACTGACAAAGCCGTTTTGCTGGCAGTGTTAGACAGACAGCACAAAGCAGATTAGGCTGCTGTAAATGAATAATCTAAAAATATTAGGACGAGTTTAAGAAGATAATAAGCTTCACGATAAGCAGATAAAAGCTCCTGATGTTTCCCCTTCTCATGTCTAAGTCTACAAAACAGCCTCATTTATAATACATGATATGCCACATGATACCCGTCGACTGTATGTTGTCTTCTATAGTTAGTGCTTTTGACACTAGAACTCATGAATACTACGATTTTTGGCAGAAAACTCTTAAATCTTAGATGTCAAAGCTTACATTCATTTGCTTTCATTACCACACAGCAATAATCTTCAAAAACCTCTTCTTAATTTAAGACAGCTAAATATTTACTGTGATAGATTATCTTTAATCAAGCACTTTGCCAGTCCCAGCAAACTGGAATTAACTGAAACCAATTCATGACTATAATTGTAATTACAGCCTGTAACTTGTTGATTGGCTCTAAATGATGAAAGTGCATTTTTAGATTAATTTGTCTAGGAATTAATTTTGTATTTTTGTTGAAGAAGACGTGTTTTTTTTTCTCATTCACATTTGCAAATGGGTCTGGAACCTTTCAGTTTATTTTAAATTTCCAAGGGGCCTTATCAATGATCTCAGAACAAAATGCCCCTGGAAGCAATTTCATAGAACTACAACCAATTAAAGCAACGGAAGGTGACACAGAAAAAAAAACTAATTTAACTTTAAATAAATCATATGCAAAGTACAGCAAACACATTTTTCTGATCAACAGATGCTGCAAGTGGAATTTTTTGTTCTTTTAGAGAAAATGTACCTTCTACTTTGTTTTATACGTTTGTGAGACTGGACTCAAGCAGACTTTTTGGTTGTCTGCAGAAGTGCTTCAGTGGCACTTCACTGTCAGTCTTTACCTGCCCCGTCTGAGATAAGTGAACGTGATTAGACAGAAATCAGTCTGAAGGAGAGAGGGGCCAGGTCCATCTCTGACATGAGATGAACATGAACTCACTGATTGGTCTGAAGTTATTCTGCTCTGCACATCAAGCCTAACACACACACACACACACACACACACACACACACACACACACACATACTCACGCTCTGTCTACACGGGAGATGGCACTTTTGATTCCTCTCTGCCCTGTCTTTGATTTATTTATTTTTTCATCCTTAACTCCAACTTCTCACCTCTACCTTTTCATTTCCTGTCCTCTCTGCCCCTCTCATTTTCTTTATGTGCCTTTCCTTTTTAATCTCTACTCACTGTGGCACTGTCTGTGTTTTGCTTTGTTCTTCGGGGTCATGGGTGAATGTGTGTCTCTTATTTGAAGTGAGAAGAAAGAAACGATGTGGCTCAGCTCCAGTCGCTTCTCTGAGTACAGAGGAATTTCACTGTTACTGCTTTTCTCTCCATGGTAAACAACAACGCTGTGCCTTTGCCCCCCCCAGTTGTCCAAAGACCAAAATCCTCACCCCTGTCTCGTATTAGCGTTGTTGATCGTATCTCAAGTATAATGTATAATTGAGCAAATCCAATTATATTCATCATTTTACTCCTCTTCAGGTTCTGTGATCTCTAATCAAGGTGTAAAAACATTAGACACCCGCTGTGTAAATCAGTGACATCGACTGAATCCACCAAGCATTTAATACCGCTGTTCACCCCGACTGTTTTGATTGATAGACCTTTAGTGGGTATTTATCATGCTTCCTAAAATGTTCCTATAGGCCCCCAAGTTTAAATTTACATCTCAACAGCCTTTATAAATATAATTAGAATGCTAACTATTATTACATATGATTAGGAGGTAAATAAACAGGTCTGTACTTTAAATCTGTTGCATATTACACAGTTAATGGGTTTGAACATTGACATCCCCTCCCCAGAGAAACACATGATACATGGTATACATTCTAGTTCTCAACCCAAACTATTCAAAACCAAAGCTATTGGCTGAAAGATCGTGGCTGGGAGCCGTATTATGGTTTTTTTGACCATCATCATAGTTCGCTGTTAGCTCTCACAAAATTGTGGTTGCTGTGGATCACTGGTTCTTTGGTCGTCCCCACTCTTAGATCAGGGCCAATTGGGGCGACCTTTTGCAATGCCCCTGCTTTCTTGAGAGACCTTCATTAAAAAAGTGGTCTCATATAAGCAGTTGCTGTCCTAGTTGTTATAGTTGTGTTTGGGTATCTAACATGCTTTGTAATCCGAGGTTGGAGGAAATCATTGAGAAGGGATATAAACTTGCAACCTCTTGTGTTCAAAGATTGTCCACATTGACCATCTTACAACAGCTTGTGGGCAGCATGAACATCTTACATCTCCATGTTTCAAGCCGAACATGATCGTGCCTTGTTCACAGATTCTTGTACTAATTATCTACGCTGATGTTTTCACCCTGAGGGAACAGCCTCTGGCTATAAAGAGATGATCCATATCACAATACAGTGGGAAATTACTCAAATGCCCTCTTTACTCCTTCTTCCTCTTTCTATCCATTCTTAAAAGACCTCCTCCACGTTTCAACATCTACACAGCATTAGACCAGCTCTACTTCCTTCATCTGACAACCTTTGGTTCATTTAGAAGTGTCTACTTCGATTAACATGGTTGGGTGAGATGTGATGTCGTGACTTTTAGTTTTGAATTCCACATATTTTGCTGAAAGAGGCTAATCACTGTTAGAGGCCTAACTGTGTAACATCTCATATGAGTGGGAGCTCCTGCTGGTAGAGTGGGCGGAAGTCTGAGTCACACACAGGCAAACATTGTGTGAGAGGGATGTGTGAGCGTGCTTGTGTGACATTCCCAAGTTAGACTTTAATTAATGAACACTTGATAGGAAAAAGCCTGTCCTGTGCTGTCCTGGCTCTCCAGGGCATCGTCAGTGTATTGGTTTTAATTCAAAATCCTTTTTTCTGACACCACTGAGTCTCTGAGACTTACATGTAGGTACGCACAAGAAATACAGCATCGGCCATTTGTTCAAACAGCAGTTGAAACCACCTGCGTGCATGTTCCTCACAAATTACCTCTTGTGGTCAGGCTAATAATATGACTTTACTTTCTCAGAAGCAAAGAGCAAGAGTTGCATGGTGTTATCAAAGATCGAGTGCTGTAAAAGCTCAAACTTTGCATCCTATTCCGACCAAAAGTCACCTTTGGCTTCTTTTAAGCAGGACCACAATGCTTTCCTAACCTTAACCAAGTTGTTTTAGTTGCGTGACCTTAAATCTTGATGTGGCAAACCAGAAAAACCTCATGGGGATATGGACATTTTTTTATCTTACTCTCCAACCCTCTTCTAAGTTGCACATGCACCTCAACAGTATTGAGTGATTGCATCTGGAAGATTTCACAGTGAGACATGCGTGTTCCTCACTGGTCACCACAGAAAACCTGAGGTGTTAGTTTCATGACCATTAAAGTTCATTGGTTGATGCACCAAATTTTGGGTTTTTGGTGCTTATTCAGTCCATTGTCTGGTTTGTACATGACAGTTGCAATTTATATATGTCGTCATTTGTTTGTTTGTTAGTTAACAGAATTCTGCAAAAACTACGGAAATGGAGCAGATCTGGATAAACGTACTGATCCAGGATCCGTATTTTTCAATTTCTTCATAGTCCCATTTTCAATGGTCTAAAAACCTGTTAACACCCGCTAACATCTGGCTTTTGTCTGCAATGGAAAGTGATTCAATTGGCACTCACCCCCTGTGAGAGAGGGTTTACCTGCATTTAAAAAAGCTGTGTTTATCCATAATTATGGTGTAAAAAAATATATAACAGACGGGGCATTTGCCTTGGTGGAAGCATGCATTCTCTGAGTGCCCCTTTAGTCTAAATAATGATTTCTAGTATTTTATTGTATCCAAGACCCTTAAAGAGAGAAAGTTACTACACTACCCGAGCTGCTGCACGTTGTTTATGAAACATGCTAAATGTGAAATGTATTTTTTATTGTACTAGGCCTAAAACATTATAACTGTTTAAAGAAATAATATAACTACTACCAATGCGATACTATTTGCATAACAAAGTTATGGAGTCATGTTGGAGAAACTGTTAACCTCAACTGGCTCCATTTTAAAGTAGCAGTAATGACACCACTTTTTCAGTCTGACTTACACCCCATTAGATTTTTTTGTGTAAATGGTTTGATGTATAGATATTGTGGACCATTAGCACCGGGGTAAAGGAACCCCATACAGGCCCATCTGTGATGGGGGGGAAATGAATTTTAAAATAGCCGCTGTGCCTCTATAGAGAATCCTCACTACCCATAAGTGCTTAGTTGAGTAATTTCAGAAATAACAGAGCATGCACAATCTAATATTTCATGGTATTTTTTACAGCAGAATGGAAAAAGTTGAGAGCCGAGTGCATTTGACAGTGTGTGCATGATAATGACCACATTCATTTGACAAACTCTGACCAGGGGATGTGCAAGACCTAACTCCTAAAGCTTCTGCTAAGCAGAAAAGTTTTTCTGGCGAGAACTCAGGTCACATAAGAAAGTGTGTTTTGACATTTTAAGAAGAAAAGCACTGACTGTTCTTATTGGCAACGTGGTGTGACACTTATACACACACACACACACACACACACACACACACACACACACACACACACACACACACACACACACACACAGTTGTATCTCCATGACCTCAGAGGATTTTATATTAACAATTTATTTCCTGGAGACTTACTCTACTTCCTTAACTCTAGCCCAACCCTAACCTTGAACACATCATCACCTTTAAATTTAATGATTTACCTGATGGGGACTTTCTTTGTGTCCCCATAACAGGTCGCTGCAACATGAGTAATACCTGGACCACACATACACACACAGCTGACCACTACACTATGTACTGTTGAGTCAAGGGAAAAAAAGGAAAAGAAACCAGAGACATAAACCCCCAACAGCTGGTGCTGAATAATGCAGCGGACACACACACACACACACACACACACACACACACACACACACACACACACACACACACACACACACACACACACACACACAAACCTGCCTACACCTGGTTTTTGGGGTCTAGGGGGCATGAAGCTGGCATAAGGCCTGCTATGCCTGTCAGAACCAATCAGAGCATCCGGCTGAGGGCTGGCATTTACAGCTGATTTGTCAGGATCGGCGGGCCCACAGGGTTTGGCCAATAATAAGCCTCCACCTGTGGTGATGGATCACCTGTGACACAGCTGGCCACACAGGGAGAGACATGGCCACTGGCATGCTTTGAGACAAGACAGGACCAGACGCAGAGAGGGAGGGCGGGAGGGAGAGGGGGAAAGAAAGGAGAGCAGGCGTAGAGTTTTGCCTCTTTTCAAAAAGAAGTGGCCGGAAACCTCAACAAGTCAAGTCTGGGTGATGTTGAGATTTACAGTAAACAGAACAGTTCAGATTTGGCACGAAACACAACCATTTATCACCTTCTCTATTTTTATAAATGCACAATCATTCCTAATAAGTTTAACCATTTAATTGATAGTTCAATTGCCGTTGACCCCAATAAGTCAAGAAATGTAGCAGCATTACGTGTGTAAGTGCTGAATTAAGCAAAGTTAATTGTTTAAATACATATATACAATTGTAAGTCTCACTATAATCATAATTAAAGCGCTCAGAGGAACTCGAGCTGCCTGCAAATTAAGGATTTTGACAGCATTGATGATGTGTGATACTTTTTTAATTAGTTGCAGCTTATTAGGCACAAATATGAGCTAAAAGTAGTTATCATACAGTAAGTGTCTACTCACCTGTCATTAAACAGAGATTTAAACAGAATTGTATTTAAAAAAAACGAAGAAACAGAAACCTTTTCATTGTGGATCTGCTTCTTTATAAACAAATAAAAAGAATATGAAACCAAATAATGATCAGCTCAGTTTCTGACTGCTGACAGGTAGAGGAGGGTTGACTGTAGGCAAGTTCAGGCTCAGACAGGCGGAAAGACAGATGTGAGTGGGATGTTTGGAGATCAGGTAAGGAGGAGAGAGGAGGGAGTGGAGGAGAGAGGAATGTGCAGCATTATGTGAGGAGTACACAAATGGCGTGTGCACACTGTAACTAGACAATGGACTCCTGAAAGCACAAACATATCAAATGGAAACTACAAAAGTGGCGCTATTAGTCTGATTCACTGAGCACGTAATATGTGTGGCGTTAGAAGAGCCTCAGCTTCCTGTGTCAGGACTCGACCTGCTCGACCTACAGGATGACAGCAGATGGGAGATTTACTTAAAGGGGACATAGCATGCAAATTCCACTTTGTTAGTGCTTCTACAGGTTAATGTGGGTATCTGGCATGTCTACCAACCCAAAAACTCTGGGGAAAAAACACTCGCGCGTTTTGTTATAGTTCCTCTAAGTCAGAAACGTCATGCTTGAGCGACTCGATTGCGCTTCCTGGGTATTGTGTCGTAACAATACACTGGAAGTCTCCTACATGGTCTTGGCCCACCACCCCCCGTCCCGTCCGTCCCGTCCGTCCCCCACACTCGTTACTTCCGGGTTTACCGGAGGCTGCGAGGCAGCGCAGCGGTTCCCAAGCGCAGCCGGGCTGTTCACACGGGACGAGCATTTCTCCCCTGGTCAGCCCGCGATTCACTCACATTCACTCGCTCTCCCGTGCGTGAGCTGGAATTTGTGTCAGCGCCACACAGCCAACAGTGTGGAGGACTTCCGCAGTGTTCAGCGCTACTGTAACCCCCGAACCCCGACATTCAACGGGTACAACAACAAGCGGAGAAAGCAGAATCGCGGGCTGACCTTATATATACAGTCTATGGGGCTGACCAGCGCGGAGAAATGCTCGTCCCGTGTGAACAGCCAGGCGGCTGCGGCGCAGAGAACGGCGCTGCGCTGCCTCGCAGCGGTCTTCCACACTGCCAGCTGTGTGGAAGACTTCCGCAGTGTTCAGCTCTACTGTATGCCGGGTTACAGTAGTTCGGCGGGTTACAGTAGTTCCGCCGGGTTACAGTAGTTACGCCGGGTACACCGGACGCGAAGTGCCGCTGCGAGGCAGCGCAGCGCCGTTCTCCAGCACGCAGCCGCCTGGCTGTTCACTGCAGACGAGCATTTCTCGCGCTGGTCAGCCCCATAGACTGTACATATAAGGTCAGCCCGCGATTCTGCTTTCTCCGCTTGTTGTTGTACCCGTTGAATGTCGGGGTTCGGGGTAAATGATGGTCTTCATAGCCCCCACCCACCCTCTCTTTCTCTCTGTCTGTCTGCTTGTGTGCTTGTAGTGGATGGGCAGAGGGGACATTTAATTATGTGATTGGGAAAATTAAAACTCCAGGACAACAAGGGGAATACAAAGTATGGGATGCATATTTGATAATTTACATCATATAAAATATGTAATTTATATCGTTTAAAATCATGGGGGGAGAGGGGGGAGGGGGGAGCTGGCTCATTATCATTTAAAGGAACAGGCAGTCAAAACAGGTCGCTCTGTGGAGGGCTGTTTTATACAGGGTAAAAAGGGTGCTGTTTTAAATGATCCTTGTGGTATTTTGACCAAAGTATGTTACAGACATTTCATTAAGACCCCAAGGAACCATATCAACTTGTGGTAAAATGGGCATACAATGTCCCCTTTAAAAGAGTTGTACACTCAAAGGTTTGACACATATATAACATGGTCTTTCCGTTTGAGAGCAGGACCTTTAGGTTTTGTAAAGCTTTCACTCAAAACCCTGCGCTCACGCTCAAATATTCTCTGCTTGTGCTTAGATTTCTGGCTTCAGCTTTTCTCCTCAGGCTCACGTTGCTTTTGCATGCATGGAAATACTAATGTCAGATTTCTCCTCTGCTCTACTTGGATATTGTCTTCTGTGCTTGGATCTGTCAAAATCCCCCAACCAATAGAATACATTGTGTAGTGTTGACTGGTGAAATTGTCAATCAGCAATTTATTTAGAGTGCAAGCGCATGGTTTGAGCACAAGCAGGGCACATTTGAATGCAACCGCAGGGTTTTGAGTGAGAGCAATACCAAATCTAGAAGTGAAATTAATAAGACCACGCTCTTATATAAAGATAGGAAAAAAACTCATTTACATAGAAGTTTGAATGTAGAAAAATGCAATGAAATAATGAGAGATAGATAATGAGGCAAATACAAATATAATAAAAGTTCCTGTGGAAATGAGGAAACATATAATTCCATTAGATAATTAATCAAAAATGCTTTAAACAAAACAAAATCATTACTTACTGGTAGTTTCTACCCTCCCCTGTATGTTAAAGTACTTTCACATATCCTGTCCCTAGGTTGGAAAATCATCCAATCAGCATGTCTGTTTGACTTTTTCAATATGTCCCTCTACTTTGCTGTAGGTGACTTCAAATAAGGAAAAGCCAGGGACGCACACACAGACAAATGCCCCCATGCACAAAAAGTCAAAAATCTCCACACACTCACACAACCCCCCACATACCCTAGTAAACATTCAAACCCACAGCCTTCACTTAGCTCAGTGCCTTGTCAGTCCTTCTGTGTCTTATTTTAAGTTGCAGTCATCAATAATGGATGTGATGAGGGGAATAATTGATGGGACCCACAGCTTCCTCTAATGCTGCTTAGTTTGACGGATGAAGGGACAGCAGGAACTCTTTGGTGAAACCGTCCTCCACCCACCCACCCACCCACACTCATATACACTCACACTTAGTTTGATGGATGGATGAACAGCAGGAGCTCTGCGGCTGGATCTTTTTCAGCACTTATTCAGCAGTTATTATCTACATCATTTGGAGCTATATTAATAAACTATTGCCCAGGAACCCAATGATGGGCTTTATTCTTCATTCTGTGTTGGAGGTGAAACGCTGCTACGACATTTGTCTACTAACCAATAGGAATGCAGCATGTCATTATGCCTGCATCAGGCAGAGGCTGAGGAGCAGAGAGCACACAAAGTAAACAGGTTTAGGTCAAATTAGTCACTTTTACTGAGGTTTGAAGGGGTCATATACTTGGAGGCAGTTTAAAACAGGCAGACACAATCAGACACGGAGCAGGCAAAATTACAAAACCAAAAATCCAAGCCACAGGTCATACACTGAGAGACCACACCAGGAAAAATGCAAGTGAGCTTGTACATGACAATCTGGGTCTGAACACTAGACTGAACACACTATATGAAGGTTCTTACCGAGTCAGTCTGAGATTTGCTCGCTGGTAAAAGAAGGGGAGGAGCGTCTCACTGTGTGTAGTTTGCCAGATTTGGAAGGAGTCATTAAGAATGAGCGAATCATCTACAGGTGCCGTGATCCACCGAACCAAGTGCCCTCAGATGACCCGCTTTATGAACGAGTGAAATTAATTTAGAGGATGAATCATGAAGGAGCAAACAGGGCACAGAAATATATATGACCACTCAGACAGAGACGACAAATGTACAACAACGGCTCAAGGTCAAACTTTAAAACTCAGTCTAAAGCAGATATATTAATGTTGTACCTCAGAGGGACTCGTGCCCTATTGATGACCCAGATCCCCAAATGGACCCTGTGTCTTTGTCCAGTCTCTGTGTGCATGTGTCTACATGTGTATATGCATGTGTCAAGACCAGAGGAACTAAAACAGCTCTCTTAGCATTAAAAAGTCTGCTCTTGCCTTCGGAGATGTTGCCGTCATTTTATGTGCAGCGACATCTACTAGCTACGGCAAGGCTATTTAAAAACTGTGGAGAGGGCACAGGAGGGTGTGAGGGAATACAGGGCCATGGCATAAGTGTGTGCTGGTTGTCTATGTAAATCTCTAAGGGTATTGTTCCCTCTCCTGTTTCAAAATCTAGCTTTAGTCCCTAAAGCCAAAAACAAAACATTAACCAACATGTCACACAGCAAAACTGATAGCATCTGACTGTTTCCTCTCTATCGTCCCCCAAGCACAAGTTTGACAGGGAAATCATGTTTTAATGTATTCTGTTTTTTTTTTACACACTGTCGAATTAGCTCTACATTAAAAAGCATAGCTTACCATGGATTTCTATTTTTATTTTTACTTTTATTTGCAGTCTTTTTCGTGTACATTGTGCTTGAGTGTAGGTACAAGCAGTGTGTTCTCTGTGGTCAAAGCTGTGGTAGACTTGGCTGGTTCCTCAGGAACATGACTGCCATGTTCGAAAAAACAGAGCAGCCATCTGTCAGGTTTCATGCACGTTGTTTCAGCTGTTTAGCATTTGTGGTGCATGACTTGCAAACAGATCTTTCCATGTACACATATGTACAAACACAAGTATGGAAGTGGTTGGCATTGTGTGGTTGTGTGTAGGATTGTGTTTGCACAGGTGTAGGTTTAATGCAAACACTTCCCTCGCTGTGTGTTCTCTTGTGCATGACCATGGCGGTGACTGAACGTGTTGTCTCCACACTTGGCTGCTATTCATTGGCATGTACGTGATTTGTGCGTACACTGTTTTTCCAACTGTCAATGTGCCTTTCAAGGACCCATCACGAGTGACAATGGTGGAGAATTTCTCACTTTATCTTATAGTTTTCTACGAGTTTGGAACAACTACACATGATAAGTCATTTTTATTATTCATTCTTTTTCGCATGAATAATAATCAAAAATTCAGATGGAAATAAAGAATACTAATGTTCTGTGTAGATTTAGTTATCTGCAGTGCATTATTTTAACAATTGCGTCTTTGCTATTGTATAATATTACCAGGGTGTATTTTAAAGGCACATTTCAAATGGGACATGACCATTCGAAGGCTCATATCTTCAATTCTCTTTCTATAAACTGCTGGCTGCACTTATATAACCCCCGCTCTCTTCTTTCTCTTTAATTTTATCCTGCAACCTTTCCACTGTGCTTCTTTTAAGTAGCCTGCCCCGAGTTGTTTCTTTAAATAACCACTGAGTCAGTCAGAGATGCTGTGTTCCAGAAATAGTTGTATTTTGCTGTGAAGAACACATCTGCTGGATTTATTCATTTAAGGATTAAAACTGTTCACAAATATTCTCCCCTGCTGCCACGTCTGCCTCTAAAATGCAGAGGTTTCTTTTTCGTAAGGCTTGGCTCGGATTAGTTTGGATGAGACCATTGAACTGCTGCTTCAAGACAGGGAGCTGGAAAGGACCATGTGAACCCACACACACTTTATCTAGACATTCAGACAAGAGTAATGAACCTGACTTATGTGTATATTCACACAAGTCTCCTAATTGGCGATTGGAGGAAGACTGTTAACCTTTGTCATGTCATTAGTATTGTTTCCAAAATGACAGATGCCTCATCCAAAGTGGCACTCAAGATGTATAGTGTAAATATCCCAGGGGCCCATTTATCAACCTTTCAGCCTTCTGACACCAAAATCCCACCATGTATATCAAAAAGGAATTTGATATACATGGTGCACACCGCAGGTAAATGAGGGTAATAACTCCCTGCTGTCTAATTTGCATTTAAAATGTTATTCATGACATATATTGACCATTCTTGACGAACAAATGAATATACAAACGAGAGCTGTTGTCACTGTGAAGCTCTCTGGGTGTTTGATACTTTGACATATGACCATACCACTCAAAGAGTATATGATCCTCATGGACCTTAAGGCATTGCGAAAATGTCACACACACACCCGCACACACCCAACCACCTTTCTATGCCTCATGTCATGTTATTGCCAGCGATCAAAACGTATATCTATATATATATGTGTGTGTGTGTGTGTGTGACTATATGGAGTGTAAATAGTGTTTGCTTAAGACCTCGTTGGTCAAGCTAATACACAAATACTTTGCACATAATTCTGTTTATGCTGGGTTGATGATTAATAGGCTATCAAATTGCTAATGGATGGAGAAACCAGGAAGAAAACACAATTCATAAATTACCATTAGGTGGAGGACAGGGTCAGATTACTTTGAACTGTAGGCACTGAATTGGTTCTGAATACATGTCATTTTTGCAATTAGGGACTTAATCCATAGTTTTACAAAACAATGTAAACTAATGTGATAAACCCACAGTTTTTTTCTTCTTTAATTTTGGTGAGTTAACTGAGAAGGAAACTTACCTCTAAGTGTTTCTCTAGATTTGAAGTAGAGGTCTTTGCAGATGACAGCGATTGATTGAATGAGAAGTACCTCGTATGTACTGACATCTGGCCACATTAAAGAAAGTATACCACAACCACAATCTTTGCGGAGCTGTAGAGCTCTGCTGTGATACCAAGTCCCAGATTACGATTAGTTTTCAAAATCCTATGTAATCCTAAATTCTATGAGGAAGATGAATAAATCTTATTAGAAATGTTCCTAAAAAGTCAGAGGCTCAGCATGACGTGAAACATTGTATTGTAATTTCAAAGCAGTGCACAATGATCCGTTGTGTTCACACTGTCACACAAGTACTTTTTTTCAACTGAAGATTTATACACTGTCCTGTGATGTATCTGCAAAACACGCTTGAGTAGTTGAATGCATTTACAAAAGCCTTGGTATGAAGAAATGTGTTATGTGCGAGAGGGTAGAATAAATAATACCCTTGTCAGTGCATGTTTGAGGAGATGTGCACTTTGGTTGACCTCTAAAGTCATTCAGGATTTTGCATTAGGTGAACTCCCACTGAACCGTTGTGAGGGGTTGTGCTCTGATTAAACCTCTGTTGTTACCACAACTAATACATTACTCTCTCAACTGAGGTCTATTTATTCTATTTAGAAAGTGGTGTCAACAAATTCCGATGTGAAGGAGATTGCTTTCATATCACACTGGTCTTTAAATACTTTTTTCTACATCTGTAATTAACATAATTTAGGATATTTTACGGGTTTTTGTCAGAAGTCTGCTTTTCTTTTAAACTGGTGAATGAGACAACTACCAAGAACCTGGTGTATATTTGTTTGTGTTTCTCCAGTGAACCGTTGCATGGTTAAAATTTGTGCGCATGTGTCAGAGGGATTACCTTTTTTTTAAATTTATTTTTTTAAATGTCTCACTTTTCTTTACCTTAAATGACTTCATATTACATGGTATTTATCTCTCGGGTCCACATTACATGCTTCTAAAGTGTAATGGGAGCCGTTACAAAGAAAGCACGACAAACACTCAACTTCAAAGACACTAAAAATGAAAAGAAGAGCTAAGCCTGTAAAGAATTGGTAAGTATACAATGTTTAGCCCTCCCAGAAGTGGCTCTTGTGTATCACACCACTTCAGACAGTTGAGCGGGCTGATGTGCGCATGCTAGAAATCCCCCTCTTCACTGTCACTCGCTGAGCCACTGCTGCACTCTCCATCAACCCCAAGTGGATTTGTTTGGAAGTATTTTTTGTTCTCTTTGCATCATGCAGACTTATGCAAGGGGTGGTCGGCAAAAGAGTCGGTGAGGATACTGGTTTATATATTCATTCGTCTCTGGTGCATTATATCAAAGGATGAGCTCAGGATAAAGACATTACAGGCTGGTGTCAGAATGAATAAAAGATTTTTATAATGAATTATCCTGCTGTTACTTGTACTGTACAACAGAAGAATCACCCAGTGTTTCAAGTTGTTAAAAGTAGTTTAACTGTGATGTTCCTAGTGGCCCTGGTACATTTCAGTAACATGTTACGCTACATGGTTTTTGTCTACTGGACATGTGTGACCTAAATTCAAACACTTGTTTTTCATGTGAAAATGCATCTTACGTTATTTATTTATTAAGTCAAGCACAGACAAACTACAGATCTAAAGGCAACAGTTGCTTCTTTGAACATCCTGGCTCTCACTCACATTTCCTCCGGGATTTAAAATGAATATATAGTGGCGTTTCTGTTTCATAGATTTAACCTCTTAAAGGATGATCCCAAAGATCTTAAAGGATAGAGCTGATCACTCGGATGTGCTATAAAAGCTCAAATCATCACTCTTTTAATTAGTATGTTTATTATTCTCCAATAAGAGCTTACTAATAAGGGATAATGTTTTCATTGCTGTTTGTCTGTTTAACTGTCGGCAGGATTACGCACAACTACGTAACTTATTTTCTTGAAAGTTTGTGGAAGGTTATCCCAAGAAAAACCTTTGGTGGTTTAGGGTGTTTGTTTTTTCACTGACTTTCCAATTGAATAATTCATGTATCTTGATAAAAAAAAATCTGGCACATTGAGGGGAATGATATCTGTGAGTGAATTCAGTGAGGCTTGATTGAATTGAAGGAGACTGTTGGGCCCTGACAGCGGTATGCAATCTGCTGTGTGTCATTCATGTTAGTTTAGATACGAGGGCACCTAATGTGTGTGTAGTTGACTGTTCCAGTACATACAATAGTAATGGCAGTGTACACAAGAGAGCCACAACCATGACACTGGCAGAAACTGCTCCATCTATTACTCTTCATTACAGTAACCAGCTTGTTGTATGTCAGGGGGAAGCTCTCATGTCCTAATTAACAGATTTGATAGTTTCCCAGGATTGTGTTCCCCACAGTACTATTCAACTAAACATGTTCCAACTGAGCCACTGAAGATTTCGAGATAGTGACTGGATTCCATGAAGAGACACTTATGGGGGGAAAAAGGACATCGATTGGCTACAATTGCAGTTTCTGTGGGGATGGATGGGTAATGTGTTGTGGTCTTTTTTCTCTGGGCTCTCAAGCCAACTCATTAAATGAATTGAACAATTAAGCTTGGAGGTAGCATGTTCCCTGTATGAACTGGCACTGTCTCAAACACTACTGTTCTATGTTCGTATCCATTCACACATTTGTGTATGTCCGTGAAAAATCTACATGAATTCTGGCACATTACAAGGCTTCTCTCCTCCTTATTGTGTTATTGTTTCTCAGTCCCAAGCAAAGTCGTCATCAGTTTTTAAATAAAAGCTAAATATAAAAAAAAGTGCATTAAAGAAGGCAGAGGTTTCAGTTTAATGCAATTAAATCCAAGTGGAATATAATAGCAACAAATTTTGACTATTTAAGATGCTGCCGTTCAGGCACAAGCCGCATGACAATGAATAAGTTTCACTCAATACAAGACACAATGGCTGGAAATGGGGTTATAATAAAATTTAATACCACTTTCCTTGAGGCCGCAGCAATTTTCTTGACATTGTCCCAGTAGTAGTTCGATTTTATGTTGTATTCCTGTTTAAAGACCTGAAAACAGAACGTTCAAATACTGAATGTTATAAAATAAAATGTGCAGGTTCATGTTATGATCAAAGTCAATAAAGTTGTCCCGTGGAGATTTATTGTTCACACTATGCACACCCATGAGCTCCGACAAATGCTCTGTACAAAATATAAGAACAATAAGGTCTATGTTTTTCTCTATCTTAATTCAAGAGCACGGCCTTTCAGGTTGAGAGTAGGATTTATTGATTTCATGTTCTGATTTTGTTGTGCCCTCACTCAAAGCACTCTCACTCAAATTGCCCCTGCTTGTGCTCAAATGTTGCCCTTGCACCTCAGATATTGTTGCTTGGACAGTTTCCCTGAGCTCTGCCTGTATGTGTGAAATGTCTGCTCTCAGATTTCTCTTGGATTTCTCTTCTGCTCTTAGATTTTTGTGAAAAATTCCCCCATTCGTAGAATGACAGTTGTGGTTGTTATCTATGGGCCTTGGTTATTACGCTTGTGGTCTTCTTCTAGTCTTTCAGCTTAGTATGTCCTCCTGGCACATTGCACCATATTCTTTTGAGATAATACCACCTGTAGATCAGTGATATTGACATGACACATATGCACATGTATGCAAATGTATATGTGCCCACTCAAGAAAAAACACCATCCATAACCCTAGAGGTCACAAACTCTACTGGGAACATAATAATTTAACACTTAAATCCAAAGAATATATGTATTGTTACCCCCCCGAAAGACAACACATTTAGTTGTTTGATAACAACATATTCTAACCATTTTTAATGAATATATCTTAATAACAAAATTTTGTCCCCATTTGACCAGCACTGTTATAAGAAAGCCTGTTGAAATGATGATGAGTTAGAAGAGTTGTCAAGACGCACCAGGGGAACGCACTGGCAGGCTGTGGTTGGATGCAGAGACAAACCTCCAATAAATATTGTATGATGCCTTAAATAATAGATAAGGAAGCAGGAGAAACACACGACTCTGCAGGGACACACACTCACACACACACTCACACTCACACAAACATGAATTTACAGCTACACACCGGGATATGATTAATAAGTGAGAATAATTGGTGTATGTGGAAAAGTAATTGGGATGTTCTATATCAGTCTGTTGAAATATAGGTGAGATAGAGGAAATGAGAGACGGAATTAACAATAAACCTCACCCAGAAAGACACATACACACCTGAAGCACATATTTGCATTTTATTCAAATATAATTTTTTTAGTGCTTTAGGGTTTAGTGCTTCCTTGTTCAAGTTTATACTTTAACATTGAGTAAAACAGGAACCTCCACTTGCAACAAGACAAATCTGCCATTTTGTGAATTGGTGTGATATTTCTTTGTGTCAGTGACGTAAAAAGACCAAAGCTTTCAATGGCAGCTGAGTATATAAATAATTTTACTGTCCTAGGAATTATTTTAATAGTTAATCTGTCTTGCTTTCTGCCTGTTGCTGCATCACCCTTTTCCTTCTCATTGCTACTGGCTGAGCAGATAGGATTTCTGTTTCTGTCTCCATCTGTGTTCAAGCAGAATTGTTCAGCATCGAGTCTGTTTCTCAGGGGAACGCTGAGTCGACCACATCATCACTGTGCAGCAGCAGCAGCTCAGGGTCCAGTATTGGGGAGATGCACACTGGCAGTTGAAAACCACACTCTATGAAGACGGATATGGGCGACCTGCACAAAAAAGGCGAAAAGAAAAATATGGTGGAGTGTAGCAAACAATATATCTCAAAAACTTTGTGACCTTTGAGTTGCCTGTCTCTGGAAGAAAGCATGCTTGCTCACCCGTGCTGCGACATTGAGCTCTGCCTGGTGAAAAGCTGACAACTACACTTAAGCATTCTTCGACACTTCATTCCTGTTTAAAAACCTTGTAAAGCCTCTCAAGCCCCTGGAAACAACACTGGGCTGTGTGGCCGTTTACCATTGTGACCAGTGTCAAAACACAGCAACTTCAATTTAGATCAAATATATGAAGTTATTATTTCCATGCCAGTTGTGCATAGTCAACTAAAACATGTGGCATGGACATTCATGGTAGGAATTGCAAACTAATGGGTTGAGTAAGCAGCTCTTATAAAAGTTAAAAAAGTGACTTGAGTTTTTGGATCCCTCATCGATTCACACATTCAAAAACCCGTCTGGCGAGGACTTTACACCACGAGCCAAAACTATTACACCACTTCAGCACCCTGGCGTTAAAGTACATTCTGTTAGTTGGACATTTCTCCATTGTTAAAAGTTGGGAAATAATTTAGCCAAATTTTAAAAAACTATTTCTATTGTTTTTTTGTTTTTTCATTGGTGTACCCAAATAGGCTAATTCCTTTTACGCAGAGATGATATTATAATGATCTTATTATCTCTACTAACAGTTGGTAAGACATCAAGCTGATATATTCCTTTAACTGTTGTTGTCTATTCATCAAAAGCATAGGAACGCTTAAAAATGCAGTCATCAATGTCTCTATGCACTGATAAATGTATAATTTTTCTTCTCAGTAAAACTATTTGTGCATTTGTCTTCCTACGTCCTGCTTTTCACAGCCTCTCAAAGAAGTCAGACAACCAGAGTGTCTCATCATTCTATCAATCAGTCACTCATTCAGGCAGACAACCCACATCATAGATTTTCATTTGTAACAGTCTTATCGAGAATAACGGCAATATAAGCAACCTTCTACTGTACATTTATTTTAAAGCTAACAGAAAACACTTCCAGCTTCATGGTCACTCATTTCATGATGGTAATAATCAGGTGTTCTGACCTTTTTCTTTCCCTGTGATGCTTGTTGCGTAAATGTCTGGCCTCCCATGTCATTACTTGCACTGAACTGGAGAAAAGTAGAGTTTGGAAAGCTGATTCAAACGGCTGTCTCTTAAGTTTTAGTTCAGCTCCTGACAGTGTGAAAACAAGTGAGAAAGAAATAATGTCAGGACTATGACTTGGAAATTAAACTTTTGCTGTTGCACACTGAACCCATGAGGTGTGAACCTGATGCACCTGCAGTGTGCTGGCTGTTGGAAAATCCTG
This sequence comes from Hippoglossus stenolepis, assembly GCF_022539355.2. Classification (NCBI taxonomy): domain Eukaryota; kingdom Metazoa; phylum Chordata; class Actinopteri; order Pleuronectiformes; family Pleuronectidae; genus Hippoglossus; species Hippoglossus stenolepis. Next base: position 18,586,076 of record NC_061491.1, read on the forward strand.
GCATGGTTGGCTGGGCTGTGCAGCCAAACAAACATCAATCTGGGATAAGGTGCTGCAGGAAATGCTTGAATTTCTCGTGTGTGTGTGTGTGTGTGTGTGTGTGTGTGTGTGTGTGTGTGTGTGTGTGTGTGTGTGTGTGTGTGTGTGTTGTGTGTGTGTGTGTGTGTGTGTGTGTGTGTGTGTGTGTGTGTGTGTGCATGAGCACAAGCGTTGCATACCTGCCTCGGACTATTCATCTTCATTTTATCCACCTTAGTTTCTGTGTGTATATGAGAGGATGTGCATGTGTTTGGCTAAAAGTTGCTGCGATCCAGCTCATGACTCATTTGCTGGCAGTGTGCAAAGTGTCTTGCAGACGGCAGCAAACAGGGAGCATCGGGAGAGACAGGTAGTGCAGTGGGACACAGGTTATGAACTGTGCTTCCAGACGATCTGATAGTAGGATGACTCAACCTGCTTCAGATATGAGGACGCTGCTTCTCCTTCTGTTCAGTCTAAATATAGGAAGGTGAGCTGCTCTGCATATGCTAGTTACATTTAGCTGCACTTTTCCCTTTGTTTTTGAAAATGGACACATTTCACCCAATTAGGAGTCAGGGATCAATAATACTCATTAAGAATGTTCTCATTAGGAACCTCAGAACTGCAACTAAAGTGAGAGGACTGAAAACACTCTTTAAGACTGTTCCCATGTCCCCAATGGCTAGTTTGACCATGACACCGAGAAAAGCAAGAGGGGGAGAGAGGGAGGCAAATACCTCTTTTACACCATAATTAGCAGCTTTATGTTTGTTCATTTTAAATCCTGTTAAACCCGCTTAAAAAAGCCAATTGACTTCTTCACCTAAATTAGACCTATTAAGTTTTTAAGTCATGCAAAAATGCAAAAGTGGTTTCTCTGAATTGAAATGCAACAGGTCCATTGTGAGCTAAAGGGACGATGTTCTGGGCTGCACTTCTGTTATAGATAACAGCCTTTGCTAGTTTGGGCATTGTTTTGGTGTCCCATAAAAGCTATAAGAGTGGATAAGGCATAGGTGCAACAGTTGACCCTTCTGAGGTTTCCCTTTCCCATCTTTACTTGACTGTTTGATTATGATTATATCCAAAGAGTGAAAACAAAGAATGGATCTTAACTTCTCCTCGGCTGCCTCCACTGAATACTTAAAATGTTGATGTTTCTATTGAGAAAAAAATGACTCATCAAATATTTATGGAAAACTCTGAATATCCTGTGCCAGTGCCTATTACTTCCCTAAAATAGTCATACTACTCTGCCTTGAAATGGAATGGGAATAAATACTGTATTATGTCCCACATATCCACTGTGCAATGCTAAACTCTGCTTCTCTGTGTTTTCAGTGTTTTACTGAAAGCTGAACTCTGGTTATTAGGTGAGCTGTTTAAGGGCATCTAGTGAGGCCAATACAGCCACATAGGACAATTGGAAAGAACAGTTTCATAATTTGATAAATCAATAAAAAATAAATGGAAATGAAACTAAATGGGTAAACTACGTGTCGTGAAGAAAAAACATATCTGCATTGAACCATATTCTTTGTGTGTTTCCAGCAGTTTTTCTAAAGAAAACAACTGTTAATCCAAACACCTGCCATCTGTGATCATCAATCTGGCAACCGTCTCACCAAAGCTGCCTTGGCAAACAGATCCCCTTGTCAGTGGAGAATCCGATTTTTTTCCCCCTTGTAGTATTTAACTCAGATACCAGCAGGTTTGGAGCAGTGGGAAACAGTGGGAGGAATCAAGCGGAAAGAGTGGGAGTAGATACTGAAATAGTCATTTATTTTAATTTGTCTGCTTACTGGCTCCAACGAACAACTAAAGAGACAGTATTTTTATAATGTATGGTGTTCAAACGAGAGTGCAAATGTTACTTCAGGGATTACGATTGAGCTTTTGGGCATGAATTCATGTGTGTGTGTGTGTGTGTGCACATTTTAGTCTTGTCGTCCTTGCTTTTCTTCCCTTTCCCCCACTTTAGCCTCTCTCGCTCTCTTTTACACACAAAATACAAAGCTCCTCCGACTGTGGACTCCACACCTGTTAAAGAAGAATGTGTCTCCTCAGGTTTACAGTATAGTGCAGTAAATGTGGATCACCTCCAATGAAAGAGCTGAGCAGAAGACTTGAGTGCTATGGAGTGTGTGTGGATGTGTGTAGAACAGGTATTTTTCATGTTGTGGGGACCCTAAAATATGTTCACACAGTCACATTATGGGGACCTGTCTTTATTATGGAAACCATGATGTAAATCATAAAATATTTAGCTTAAGACATGTTTAACGATAGGTTATGATTAGGTTAAAGGTTAGGTCAAATTCTGGTTTAGGTTAAAGTAAGGGTTAGGCAAGTAATGACTGTGTTTGAGGAAAATCTGGTTCTATTCAGGCAAAACTGAGGTCCTGGTTAAGGTCAGGTCAAAGACGTGAATTGTGATCAGGTCAAGGATGTGGTTAGACATTAGGGATAAGGTTATGTTCAGGCTGTTCACAATGAATGGAAGTCAATGCACTGTCGAAACACGGATAGCTGCATAAACCTGTGTTTGTGTGTGATTCAGGATATGAGGTGTCTCAATAGTGCATCAACAGTTATATTCAACACTTCATCCTCGAGAAGCCTCTGAAAGCCGGAGCTCGGTCATATTGTTTATCACCAGGCTTTTCCCCCATGGTTTTTCATAAGCTTACGTCCTAACATAGCATCGGGCAGGGAGCTTTAGATACTCAAATACATGTTGTGTCCTTTGGGAGCAAACATAAGACTATTAGAGCCGATTTAGAAACCCTATGAAAAGGAGAGCCAAGTTACTTAGAAGCAGACACAAAGGGATTTGGATGTCGTCCTTGTGGAGGACAATAAGTGTGTGTCCATGTGAGTTGACCTTGAATTGGACAGATAACAAGTTATAAAGCTTTACAAACAATAAAGTAACTCTTTATAGCACGACTAAGAAAACAATATTGATTAATTAAGCCTGTTGAGCCAAATGTCAACGTATTTTTAAGCTGTAAAAAGTAAATACGTTTTTTTTTTTTTTCTGTCAATGAGTTGTTTAACAGATGTATAAAGGAGAACATACGTTTAAGATTAATCCTCTTTTGTTTCACATCTTTGCTATTCTCCTCTAGGCAAAAGGTTCGGATTTAAGAAAAAGGGGGGGAAAAAAACGCAGTTGTGATTAAACTTTATTTCTTTTCTCAATCTTCTCGGCTCTCTCGCTCACTACCTCCAGCAAGACTCTGCAGACTCGGGCAGAGACAGATACATAAATCATCTCAGGAGGGTAGTTGCCCAGAGAAACAGACTTGAATCATAGGAAGGATTATATACAACTCCAGGTTTTAGCCCCAGGCCCTCTGATAGACTGGTGCCATAGCAACCGCAAGTTAGTGTGAGTAAGTAGTCCTATTGTGATCAGTCTAAATTATTTTGTAACGTGCCTTTTGATTGGGCGGGTAGACTTGCGTCAGTGTCGGGCTGGGATGAGATTACGTGGGAGTGCTTCGCCATGTCAGATAACAGTTCTCTGTGTATGTGCAAGTGCAGACCCTGCAGAGGAGGAAGAATCAGCAGGCTCAGAAACATCTGGGGCAATGCGCTGAGATGGGAATACAATTGATGAATAATTAGATGAAATAAAAACCCACAAATTATTGGATTTTTGGGGCAGAGTAATTCCTGCAAGCAAGCAAGGGAGGAAGAAATGGTGAAATCTAAATCCAACGGTCATATACTGCACACATTAATCACAAGTATGACTCAAAAGAACTTCAAACGGGAAAACAAATACCTATAATTAACTACTCAACAATCAATCACAGAGCAAAAAAAAAAAATGGTTTAAAAGAGCATAAGTCATACGGTCTGCTCTGCATGCCAATACATCACACAGGAAGTCAATTGGGAGGGCAGAAGAGGATCGAGTGTTCTAATTTGATTTTAATACAATTATACAGAACTCAATGCAAACTGTAGCCAAAAAATGAATGGGCTGATAAGTGATAGGTTATATGGTGTTAGTTTCAGTGGTACTCCATGAGGAAATATAATCAAATCCATGTTTTTACATACATACCTCCATTAACTACCATGTATCCTTTGAGGGCCGCAGGCGGATTGGAGCAAATCCCAGTATCACAGGACTGACATACAGCGACAAACAACCATTCTCATTCACATTCACCCCAGTTGAGTCTCCCAATAACTCATGCTGCTTGTGTTTGGACTGTGGGAGGAAGCCAGACACACACAGACAAAAGGATAACTTACAAATATGAGGTTCAAACCTTCTTGCTGTGATGCAACAGTGCCAACAACTTCACCATCATGCCACATCCATGCAATGCATTAAAACTATGTGGAATCTTGAATCTCAAAATCGCCATATTTGACTCATCATATGGGTGCAGCAAGTTATCTTTAAACATTATCTTATATCTTCATGTTTAAAAGATTTGTTTACAATACATTAATTCCAGCAGTTGAGCAAAAGCTGCCGACAATAAAGTCCATTTTGTTATGGCCAAGACAACAGCTCAGATACACTTGAGGAAGACGAGTTCAAAATTGGTGCCAAGTAAAAGAGATGTTTGGTATTGGTTGGCCTATGTTGTGGCCTTTAATAACTGGAGTTTTTATACAGTAAATAACAACACCAGTACTGACTGAACTAATTCAGTTTTTTTGTTTGTCCTGTTTTCCTTAAATAAAACCACAGTCAGTCTAGTTATTTGAGGTTTACAGTATTTGTACCAGCTTCTTTTTAGGTTGATATGGCCCACAGGAAACTGAACTGTCATATAAAGGGGAAAAATAGTCTACCACTAATATTCTGTCTCTTTTTCAACAGTGAGAATTTCTTGTTTTTTAAACTAAGTTTGGATCCAGCCTTTGTTCGTCAACAATATTTCCTCTCATTTGAGCCGTCTTGTCATTGTCTCATCTTGTCATTGACAAACTCTTGTCATAGGTTTTGAGGTTAACACTTTTACTTTAGAAAGATATGTGCTGCTCCTGTCTGTATTTTAACCGTGTCCTACAAACCAAAAAAGTTAAAACTGAGACGAAGGTGTGTTTTCTTTTTTTCAGTGAAATCGACATAGCACAAATTCCAAAAGTAAAGGAATAAAACCCCTCTGCTCTATCAATAACACATAACACACCTCTTTTCTCTTTCCTGCCTCCACACTCCTCTTTTACCCACTGTCTCTTCATCATTTGGAATCTTTTTTGGGACCTCAGTCAAAGTTTATAAATTCTACTTTTGGAACAGGAAATGGGACAGGTACACAAAACCTATAAAATATTCCTAATATTCCATCTCAAAACAGCTTATCCGGCTCATACCTTCACACTTCCTGTCTCATCTCTCCATCACTTTACCCTCCTGTGCCTCCTCTCATCCCTATGACAACTATGTCCTCTGTACTTCTTTTCCTACACACACAATCATGCGTCCGCGCATAATGATGGATATGAAAATGAAAGATTGTGAACGTTGCCGCGGCATGAGAGAGCAGAGACCAGGCAGATGGAGAGATGGGTGGGGCAGTGACGTTAAAAGGAAATCATAAACGTGGGCGAGCATTAATCCTTCACTCCTATAGTCCATCGTTCAGCTCATTCAGGGAGAGAAGTAAATGAAAAAGTGGCTAAGAGATGGATGGATGGAGAGATTGATGTGTAAATGGGCAGATAGATAGGCGAATGTGTAGATGAATAGGAGAGTGAAGAGATGAATGGACGGATGGTTTGGATATTTAGGATTCACACGTCATTACAGCTGCACACTTAAGAGGGAGAGGAACACCTGTCAGAGGGACGGCTGGAGGAGTGATGGAGGAAAAGGAGGGATGGGGGAGATATTTAATAGATGCAGAGCTTTCACTTATGAAGTGGATTTTGAGAGAACAGCCACCTGGCCAAATACAAATTTATTTTTTTTTCATTTTTGCGTATGTTCTACTTACATCTTTGATAAATTGGCTTATAGTGAACACGTTTGTCCCGGGTCAAAATTATCACTATAAGCCATTGATTACTATTACTGAATTGTGTAGCTTTTGGGAATGTGGAGAGTCCCATCAACTTACCCTCACTTTGACATGTTTTCAACATGAACTCCGGGAAAATGTCTACAAAATTGAGTCGTGACATTTTCCAGGGTTTGATTATAATATATGAAGAACGGAGCAGGTTGTCCGGGTCTGATGCGTTTAAAACAACATGAAAATGTCTGGAAACATTGGATTCAAGTGCCTAGATAAAGCATGCAGGAGGCAGGTCGTGACGTTTAAAGACAATAACTTGATTTTGTTTTATAATGGCGTGGGCCTTTAACGCAGACGGCCTTGAATCTTTGACATTTTCTTCTGCATCTTCTACGTGTATGGTTCCTCTTTTTCATCCTGAGATATTTGCATTATTATTGCTTTTGTCAGTTCTGCGTCAATCTGGTATGAGAAACGTCATCAACCCACTCACCCGTGATAAATCCTTTGGACAATATTCTGCTGTATTCTCAAATGGGTTCACTCGAACCTTTTTATAGACATTTTCTTCGAGGGCAGGGAGGAAAAGTTTTGGACAATCTGAAAATCTCAGAGTTCAGTGCATGACTCAAGCCAGCTGATGATCACGGGATGATTTCTTTGTTTCTCTCTCGTTCTCAAACACTTGTGTCCGTCAGCTGATCTGTGCACAATCTTAGTTACCATTTCCTTTCAGTCCCATCACACGAGGCAAATTATTTAGTGAGGCTATTTAATGGGTTTGTAGTGATGATTAACCTTTTGCGTAGCCAAGAAAAGCCAAATATATCTGGTACTTTAACCCACCACATTACCAGAACTGAGACTAAATGAGCAATTAAGAGCACATCGGTTGTGACGGACATCCTGTGTTCCCAACCTGAGGCTCTTTCACCTGTTACCATGGCAATCTGCAGGGAGGGAGAGAGCGAGAGGAGTGACAAAAAGAGCTATCTGTAGAGAAACAGACGGACTGAGATGGGATAAACAGACTGAAATAGTGGGAAAGAAAAACAAAGCGTGTGTGTCAGTGAGGGAGGCAGCAGCGAGACGGTGACAGTCACACGCAGAGCAAATGAGCGTTCAGGGAGTGCAGTGCTCTCATCGAGGATTCAGCCCCGCGCCTCGCACAATGATAAAGTTTAGATTGCAATATTCGATCCATCAGCTAACAATCCCTACCAAACTCCTTATGCCCTTTCGCATTATAAGCACATTGGTTCCCATTTTAGAATATAATATGGGTTCATCTGTTGGGTGAATTGTGTGTCTAAATGACAATGGAGTGACTCCGTCGATATTCCATTATGCTGTGTAATGTTGGGGCTCTGGAGGACTCCCAGGGAGTGGAAGCGGGAGAGGTAGAGAGCAAAATAAGAAGAAGAACAAGAACTTGTGTAATCCTGGTAGTATTCTTCTCACAGAGTGCAGTTACACAGTACAGTATCAGCAAATGGGATTTGATAGGCATATTATGGATGATTTGTCTCGCTAATATTCACTCCAGAATAAAACGATCCCTGATTGTTTTGCATTTTATGTCTGCTTAACTGTATTGGGGGATATCATTATCATGCTTCTCTAACTTCAGCCCTTTTTTTTTCTCAAATCTTCCTTTTATTTCTGTTTTCCAGCTCTGCACAATTTCAAAATGTCCACGTCTTTCTGTAATGATTCGAGGAACCATCAGGTATTTTATGCCATGGCTCCATACAGCCCTCCTCTTGCTCCACAGCCCCACACCTCTTAGCTCTTTGATTCAATGGCTGATTGTTTCTGCTGCAGTACTTTGGAGAACCCTTGTTTTGTTATCTTGCCATGATAAAGGTAGGCTCAGATAACATGTGATTGTGTGAGTGTGCAGTCTTCAGTGTGTTTACCTCGAGCATGAAGAAATTGCTGTGGTAGATTCTTTGGGGGAGAGGAGGAGAAGGAGAATGATAGAGGAAGGTAGACAATCAGAGAAGAGGAGGAAACTGAGACAACAGATCACGGACCTGCACAGTGCACTCTGTACTCTGTTACTGTTCCACTGCAAATCTAATCTACAAGATATATGATCAACACAATGTTACACTGGAAATCAAAATGAGACACAATCAGGAAAATGTGGTCTGGGGGAAGCTTATAACTCAACAGTTATATTTCATGCCAAATGCAATCGTACAAATCAGCACATGTATGCAGACGCACTTAGAAACGCAATCTTATTGAGGACAACCATTGGCATGATGGATTCCCTAGCCTCTTACCCTATCAGTACGTGTAACTCCACCCATGTTATGGCTGAACTGCCTCTCCCTGCAAATAAAAAAAATTCCTCTCCAAGACAAGCCTACAAACATACAAAATACCAATTTGCTTGCTAAAGCTAAGCAATCAATGTTGTCTAGCTATGAGCAATGACTCCAGTGAAGCAGTAGTAGAGGGCTTCTATGCTCTGGAGATTCTGTACGGCCGCAACCATGGTCGTCCTGCACCATTTAAACCGCGTACACAGGCAGCGGTCTCAGCCAGCGGTTGAAATAGCGTGTGTGTGTGTGTGTGTGAGAGACAGGTCCGAGATGGTTCGAAACACAAGGTTGTGTTACCAACCATGTTCCCAAAATGTCCCCAGCTCTATTCTCAAAAATCGTCCAAAAGTGCTAAAGACAAGTGAGAGGTTTCTGTACGTCTTTTTGCTTCGTGCTGTAGTATTTGCACCTCATGCCTGCAGCCCTCCTCCCACACCAGAAGGTTGTTTAAAATTGGGTAAGCTTGGTAAGCAGTGGGCACATTAGCATGAAATTGATTTGTTTAAATAGCCATAAAGCATTCCTCTGACATGCTTCCCCCTTCATTAAAAAATGCATCATCGTTTATGCTATTTGTGCGACTGTGTACGTCACTGTGGGCATATAGTACTGTGCATTGTTTTTCTGCTGCCTAGTTTATGTCTATTTGCGGTCACTGTCTTTTGGACCCCACTGTGAGTGCAAACTCAAGTGGAAGCGGTACAGTTAAGTGATTGTAGTCATTCAGACAACCTGTTCTCACAAATCACCCCTTCCCTTTTTCTACCTCATTTCTCCACTTAGTCCATGAACATGTACATCAATCATAGTTTTTTAATTAGATATGTTCAACAATTTTATTCCCGGCGCTGCTTGTGGGGAAAGAGGATTCTTCTGTGTTTGAGCTCCCGGTGGCGTGGACCAGAGAGAAGGATGGAGGAGGAGAGAGAGATGGATCCGCAGTAATAATCTGCAAGAGTGGAAGAGAGGGAGAGAGGGAGAGAGCAGGGATTGGGAGAGATGATCCCTCAAGGATGAGGGCAGAGAGATACTGTGCAGGCCGTCAAGCTTCCTCTCTCTCACTTATTCTTTCAAAAGAAAATTTACTTCTGTCTCAGTCAACCATTAATCTTGTTACAGTGACTGACCCCAGGGCAAAGACATGGCCATGTATAAATGCATATACTTCTTAACACATGTGGATGCACGGATACTCACAAATACCACGAGTTCACCACTCCACTTTGAAATTAATATTTCTTGTCCCGTTGAGGCTGTACAATACGACAGACATCCCCCCCCACCTTCTGTAAACTGGGGGACTGATTCCAAGGAACTCTGACCCCATTAAAACTGCTCATTAACGTTACAGATGTCCTGTCATAGCAGTTACTTTGCAGACATTAGTCATATTCACACTGGAGCACAATGACCTGTGGTGAGTTCATGCGATTTAGGAAATCACAACTTATCTGGATTTCCATGTTCCAACACAAGTGTGTTTGTCAAATTAACTGAGTTTACTGGTTTGATTTGCTGAATTGATGATGATGATGAGCTTCCAAAATTGTAACCCTTAATGATAATAACGCTTTATTTCCCCAGAAGTTTCAAATTGTCCTATAAAATCCTCAAGTGAACAAAATAAATGCCAATATTATCGAGATCTAGTTCAGATCTAGTTCAAATATTCTCATGTGACCTGTGATTTGCAAGATACAGTTGGAAATTTCCCATGATGAACAGAGCCATTTCCTAGAGTTTGAGAAACACAGAGTAGCTCTGTGGCTATTAAAAGCAACAGGACCCACACACACACACACACATGCACACACTCACCTGGAGGCTACCCAGTATAACCATTAGCAGCTCAATCGGAGCAATTTGTGGAAAATGACTTTGCTCAAGGGTATATTGGCAGTCATTCGTGGAAGGATGGTGGGGCACAGCTTGCTCCTAAAAAATGAAACAAAAAAAGTTGTGTGATGATATTAAAGGCGAAAGGGAGGAAAGAGAGGGGTGGACGTCCTGTTGAAGTGATTGTAATGTGACAAACGATTAAAGCAGGACACGCTATTGTGATAGGGTTGAGTGCAGGAGAAAATGAGAGAGGGATTGATACAATGAGAGAAGACAAAGGAGTAAGTTTGCTGAGCTAGTGTGTGTGTGTGTGGCTAAAGCAAGTGGGGAGTGTACGGACTAATGTGGAGGGATGGAGTCAAAGTGTTTGTGAGTGAAGTCAACGTTTTTTTTCAGAGGCAGAACACTGTTACACTTAGCTACTTGTCTGACCCCCTATCATGCACCGTTGGAAGTGTAATTCCTTTCAGCGAGGGAAAGAGCGAGAGGGACGGGGGGAAATGAAGGTTGGCAAGCAGCTCAGGGTGAAGTGGTGGGCCAGTTGGTGAAGAGAAGGGGGGAGAGGAAAGCGAGAAAGCAATGGGGGAGTAAGGAGGTAAGGCAGTCAAGACGGATTGATAAGGAAGTGCAGATAAGGACACGCAGCGAGGGGAGACACCGAGAAGAAAAGTCCAGCTGAGTGTGAACATGAACAAAGGACAGGAGAGAGGGAGGGAGGTACGGAAGGTTGTGGCTCATGCTAAGCACCGACAGAAAGTCAGCTGAATTCACACCCAGCATGAATGAGCCTCAAAGCAAGGCAGGATATAGAAAATTGATGGAGAGGAGAGCTAAGATGGGTGTGGAAAAAACTGCGGGAACGGGGGAGAAGGAGTCGGTAGGCAGGGCATTAGCGCATGTTGAACTGAGAGAAAGAGGAGGGGTATGGAGTGTGAACTGCTCGGTGTGAACGTGATGAGAGACATGACAGTTTTCTGTCTGAAATGAGGGAATAGGAGAAGTTGAAATTGGGGCAATGGAAATTAGGAAGGGAAGGAAGGAACCCAGAGGGAAAAAACCCATGGAGGAGGGTCATGATCACAGACTGTATATAAAGATGGACGGCGCTTCACTTCCACTTTATTCTTTGGTCTAAATTGAAGCCAAAATATTCTGGATATGGATCATGCACATTTGGCATCATTTGGAACCAGCCACAAGGGGGCGATCCCAAATGGGGTCCATTTTCATGCACAGTCTATTGTAAAGACAGAAACCCAACATTCATGCTGAGATGTGGATGACTAACATGACGGCTGTTCGATGTGAGCAGAACATGGATGGTAAAGGGAGACTGTACTTCCCAGACTCAGCTCTGACCTTATTGTAGGCGAGATAGCTCACCTCCTGTTTGGCAGACAACCGTCTCTGTCTGAGCATTCTCCTGTGAGCAATTCTCCATAGGGGATGCTCCCCACCCTACCAGGAACTAATGCCCCAGACGACACAGACTCCACGGGGCACTCCCAACTGTTCAATAGCAATGAGGTGGCAATTCCAGGTAGGGAGGATTGTCTGTCAGGAATGCTACAACAAAAAAAAAAGTGACATTTGCTGATGGAGAGGTGGAAAAGGAGGGAAGGGGTTTAGATGCTGAGCTGGAGAGAGGGAAAGGCCCGAAGCAAAATGAGCCGTGAGGAGGAATAGTAGCGGGGCAGGAGTGCTCCCCTGCGAGACGAGAGCGAGAGAGAAGGAGAATGAGCTGGCAGTGCGTGTCTGCCCGGAGGGAGTTAGGGGAAGCCAAAGAGAGGTAACGACAAGTGGGATGGAGAGGATGAGAAACAAGTGGAGGGAGGAGCAGAGTTCAGTGAGCTAGAGGAGCACACGGGGCGCCATGCAGTATGTAAGAGAGGAAAAGACAACGGGGTGGTCAGTGCATTGGGAGGGAAAGTCAAAGTGTGTGTGTGTGTGTGTGTGTGTGTGTGTGTGTGTGTGTGTGTGTGTGTGTGTGTGTGTGTGTTTTTCCCATTCTTGTTTCTTGGCTGTGTTGTAATGCATGTTTAACAGCATTTAGACCATCTGGCACCAAGACTCTCCAGAGAAAGTTTTTTTTCCTAAGTTTAACCCTTAGGTGCTCTTGGCCAATATGTTTTTTTTTGTTTAAAGTTCTTCTAATTTTGCCTTTTTCTTATTGTCTACCTTGTCGATGATTGTTATCTTGCTTTTTGCACAAGATTGTCTATATGACCAGAGAACAAATTTATTTTACTTTGAAATATAGCCTATATGCAGTTGGTCTATATGTTATATGTAGGTGCTTGCATGCCAGTAGTGACTGTGTGTGTGGGCGTTTGTGTAGACATTAAAGCCTCTTGTGAAACCTTGTCAGAGCTTGAGATGTTTACACAGTTATTGTGTTGACATTTCTCCACGTCTGTGCAGCTGACTAATTCTCTCTAAGGTCTGGCAGACAACACATGAACATGCATTGAAATGAGGCTATGCAATCATCAGGAAGAGGAAGCACCAATTGTTTCAGAAATGTGAAGTCTTGCTCTCATCAGCATTGTTAACATGACAAACTCTCTCCCAAACCTAATGTCACACTCCTGTAAAACTACTCTGTTGGGCAACACACGTTGTGGAATGTTTGTTTGGATTTTCATATACAAACTAGTAGTGTTTACCAAACCCAAAACACAGAATGATTACTAATTATCAGAAAAAATATGCAGTAGAACTTAACTAAATGCATCCCTGGTGCCTGGAAACCAATTGAGTCAGCAAAATGATCTGATGACTTCTAAAAACTGAGTTAAAATGCCCAGCAAACATTCAAACTTAGAGTAGTTAATAATTTACTAATTCTGTACTAACCAGCATACATTTTACTGCACAGCAAATTTATGGAATTCTTTTAACAAAATTTAGTCTTTTAGTTCAATTTATAAACTGACCAGCCTATTAAATAGATATGAGTAAGGCTTGATGGTGTAAGGCCTACAGAATCAGATATAAAACTCTTGGGGACTCATTTAAGCACAAAAAAGATTTTTCTCCATCTGCATTCTGCTCGGACCCACAGTGTTGAAACTCTTCCTCTTCAGGCTTTGATGAGTCTGTGTTTTGTTTCTCTGTGGTAATGTCTGCTTGAAGAAGATATCTTTAAATGTTTAAATGAGGAAAATGTAAGTGTTTGATCCAGTCCCAGAAATCTATTTCTACAGGTGATCTTACCAAACGTTGATTTCCCTGTGTGTCGGGGTGTGATGCCTTCATGGTCTCTCTCGTGAAAGACATTACATTTTTTTCCGTAATTGTGCGTAACGAAAGACGTCCTTTGTGCTATTTGAGCCATAAATAAAGGTTCAGCAGGATGGATATGTGTAATAAAATGCAGGGAAATGATCACGAGTAAAAGAAAATCAAAGGTACTGAGCAAAATCAAATGTAGGCAGTGCATTTTTTCTTGTTTAGAAGGCCATGAAGACGCAGGCTAAATCCATTAAGAAGAAAGAGGCAGCTCTATTGGGTCCTATCTCCTTTCTCTGCTCCTCGCTGCAGCAGTAATGGCCTTGTCGTCTTCTTATTCATTTCTGAATTTTTTCTTCTTAATTACTCTCTCTCACTTCCCCTCTCATCTCTGCTGTCTCCTGGTCGGGTTCTTGAGAAATGAAATGCATCAAAAAAACATGCATTTCCTCTTGATCACGTTAATCATGTACCTCTAACATCCTCCCATTGAGCCTGAGAAGGCTGCAGCATTATCATGGAGTCATTGCCAAGTCTAATGTGTACGTTATCATGATGGTTTTTAATGCACCACCATCACATCATGGATTCTGGGATGAGAGGGGTGCATGCATGACAACTTATACAATTATAATGATGCCCACAGCGATATAAAAGTAATTATAATTTCAGTGTTATCATAATTAAAGCTCGAGATGAAAAGTGATGCATGGATTCATGCAAACACAAACAAATAACACACACACACACACATACATTCACTTAAGTAAATTATTCATATTGCACAGATATGTTACAAATATGTTCGTGCACACACACATACGCACACAGCCTTGCATCCAATCTTCCTGTCCATCTCTGCAGTAATGTGTGGCAAAGTTTTTGTTTTTTAATTAAAGCTCTCGTGTTTTCACTGATAAGACATCCAATCAAGTGAAGAGTTTCCACATTGTTAAGATTCAGCTCATGTACTCAGCACAAACAGTGGGGAGAGCGGCTGTGGCACCATATGGAGCAGAATGGAAGGAGAAGGATGGATGGGTGGTGGTGGACACTAGAGAAAAAGCAGAGGGAAGAAACTGTTAGCGATGGAAAGCCAAACCCTGATTAGGAATACAGGGGATGCAGCGACATCTCAAAAATAATCTGTGTGGTAAACAGTGCATGCTTTGATAGGCAGTGGGAATTTGTGGCAGCACCCCAAATGACATAATGTAACACGAGCACAAATTAGAAACTCAATTTTCTTTGGTTCATTGTGTCGAATCCTTGTCAGTGATATGTTTGTACAGTTTGGGAGCAAACACAATTTGCTTAAGACTGAAATAAGTAATAATGGTTTAAATATGAATGTCACATTTGAAGACTCTGTAATTAAGTTGAATTTTTATTGTCAAAGTTTCAAAGCAAACATTCTATTGCCACAGAAACAAGAGTTTATTATAGGGTCACACTATCTTGATTAAGTTACATTGGGTCTCATTCACCACCCGTTCTTAAGAAGACATTTCTTCATAAAACCCATTTACGCAAACTTTATTGTCTTCTTTATTGTCTTTGTTGTGTTTTTTTACTTTGAATTCTACAGTTATATAATAAGATTTTAATAACCATAATATTTTATCATTTTTATCAGAAAAAAAGACTGCCAAGTTTCAGAGCATTATATATTGTAAGGAAAACACACACACACACACACACACACACACACACACACACACACACACACACACACACACACAGAATATGTGGTCTATACTGCAAAAGATAACACTTTTCAAACACATAAACTGACATTATCATCAACGCTCCCACTCGCTAGCGGTGAATTCTCTGGACAATATCCTGCAGTATTCTCACATGGGCTCATCCGGACATTGAGCTTACATGCTAATAAGCTGGCATTATAAACGAGTTGCAAGTGACTGTGACATTTGTGTTCTCACATACGGCCCCTCTGGATGATTTCAGGAGAATATCTGGAGTTCAGCGAATTTATGAACGTAGCTGTAGAGAGTAGATCAATAAAGGATGAAAGCAAAGTATGCAGTCAGTGAAAACAACTTGTTTTGTCATTTCAAAAGAACAGGTGCCACAATACAATGTGAGGCATGTGTAGTGGACATGCTTGGCTTTCAAGCCATTAGCTTGTTGGACCCAAGGATTCCTCTCCTGCATTTCAACCTGCAGACTGATATGGAACTGATAAAAAAACCCAACCACTCACAGGAAAGACTATCAACATGTCAGAAAGATTTACGATAAAAGCCAGACGGACTGAAATGGGACATCCACAGAATTGCAGTTGTTCAAAGATAAGGACTGATTTCAGATTAATATTTGACTCCTACTCCCCTCATGGAAAGAAATTATCCCCACGGGGTGAATCTTCCTTCCTCAGACCACGGACTGAAATTACATCCACAAACTCATTCCCTCATTCCATCCCCCTCCTCCCTCTTCCTCTCTCCTTAGAGGTGTTCCAAATGACAGATCGAAGGTCTGTTATAAATTACAGCACACTCCACTCTTGGGCTGAAAACCAGCCTTTTCCCTCATTGTCACACGTGTCAGAAACAACGTGAAAATAATGTTCAACCCGTCTGCAACTGATTTAATAATATTATTCCTTAATGGTTTTCTCTTAATTTGGTTGAACTCTCACCATTTCAGGCCTAAGGTAAACTGAAATTATAGTTGTGAGGTCTCAGCCCAACATCTGCCATGTGGCTACGATTCCATCTACTGACTACACCAAATTTACCATTTTTCATATTAGACAATTGATATCAGGGAGTTTTAGACATGTTATTCCCCTGTGATATAACTTCCAAGCAGTTTTTGGTAGTGTTGTAAACAGTGGATTATCTAGTCTATTAGCTACTTATAATTTATTCAAGATTTGTAATTGATGCCCCAAAGTTAAATCCACCCTTGTGCAGTTCACTCTGTTAATCTTGTTACCTTATTGTCTCTCTCTGTTCAATATTTAATGAATGTGTGACTTCATTCCTAAACTCAGGAGTTTAATTCGAGAGTTATAAAATGACTGATGTTGGCCTCCTTAGAATAAAAACAAAGTCAGCTGGGAATTTGCTGCTCTTAGCCATTCTTAAGCTCTTAGCCATGGTTCTTATCCACTCCCTGTTCTTCTTACTTCTTTCTGTGCTCTTGCCCTTTGTTCTTTTCTTTCACCACATGTTTTCACTACTTTTGCACAATATTCTATACTCTTCTAACATGGAGTAATCTTCTAGCTCAATATGCAGAATCTGTAGGCGAAGGACAATATTTTTGGGCCAGAAGCCTTCTGGTTTACATTTCCAGTTTGACAAGGCACGGTTTGACCAGTCCACGTTGAGAGCAGAAGAGGCTGAACACAACGACCAAAATCAATCGGCTATCAGCTTCTTAACTTATCTCCATTTATGGAGATAGCTACAAAAAGTATTGCTGTTTGTGTTTTGTGCTAAGAAACAGTAAACAGTGTACAGCAATAGTGGAAAATTATGTGTTGGCCCAGATATTTACTGTCAACACTAAAATATTTGCTCTTGCCCCGAGAGACTAATTCGGCCTCAGAAAGTAGTGGAGGGACTCCATGATTGCTTTTCTTCCAGCCAAATCAACAGCGTTTTGTTTTCCTTTTCTAACCATTACACTGACCTTGCTTTGGACTTTTTTGTAGATCTTGTGTCATCTAACCAACGTCAAATTTAAAAAGTTTTGTAGAAAAGTCAAGTAATTCTTTAGTAAGCACGTGTTCTGATACCAGCCTATCAGAAACCACTCCAGACGGCCTAAACAAGAAACCTATAACACCCAGACAAAAAGCTTGCGGACAGAGCTTAAACCAATGGCACCTCTGGGAAATCCCAACGATAATTGATGTCAGGTTAACTACAGCATGGATGTAGCATGTTATTGATTCATTAGTTGTCATCCTTCCATTCGTGACAAGTATAGCGCTGTTACAAGAGTTACAGAGCCGTAACACATGTTAGCTTATCTGCCCTAGCATATTATCTGAGACCATTACCCAACTAAACACATTTCTTATTCACTATATAGTTAAAGACATTAATTTATTTAACTGTTAAACATGTTACATTAATAATCAATCATTGCAATAATCACCCGAATAAAATGTTAATAAATCTTTTAATCTGATCTATTTGCAGCTTGTTTGTTTTAATTATCTGAGGCAAATAATTTGACTAAATTATCGGAATTTGCTCCAATGGGAGATGGTGCCAATTTCTTAATGAGTGGAATTTAAGGCTTTTTTTTTTTCACTCACCTATGAAATATTAGCTTTGAGTACAATACAGTATCTGATTTGTCCTCTGTAGAGTTGATTAATTAAGAAATGCCATTGATTATTTTGTTTTTTTCATCCCCTTTTCTCTATGAACTTACTCTCTGTGTCAATCCTGCTACAATGTCCTTGTAGAACCTGCTAACCTATAATCAAGTTAATGGCAATTGCAGTGTGTCCTACAAGTTAAATGTTGAGCATTAGCCATCTCATGGATATTAGAAACTAAATGAGAATAATTGAAGTGGCCTTCAAAAGCCCCATTAACTGTTAGTGAATGTGGTTCAAAACATCCCTGCAGCAGTTAGGACAAAGAGCCACGCTGGACGTATGTGTTTCCATGTTCATCTTTCTTTACTCTGTTTGGAAGGAAGTCGTTTCCATCCGTTGAGCATGTGTGAGGCATGAGTGTGTGCTTGGACTGCTAAAATACAGATGGTTAAAAGGTCTCATTGACCTATTACATACCGACATGAAAAGGTCAGAGGAGCGCACAAGAAGAATTGCACACATGCTCACAAACACAGAATCTAATACACATGTTTAATGGTCATTTGACACCTAAGCTTCTCATCTAGGGAGCAGAAATTAAGGCCTATCCTTGTCTCAGCGGTTCATGCTTCTCTGCTCTTCTTTTCCCTTTTTTTCACTTCAAAGCAGACAAAGAAAATGAGTCTGGATTATCTGTGGCTTGTTCCACTAAAGGAGGCAAAAAAGCATAAAACCATAACACAGAGTGCAGTTTCCAAATGTCTGTTTGAGAGCGGGGTAAGCATAAATTACGTTACAGAATTACATTCTGAAAAGCATCAAAGGAGGAAATAGGTTTGAACAAGAGAGAGAGAGAGGGGATAACGGAGATTGAATTAAAAAAAGAAATGAGCAAATGGAAAAGGAAAGTAAAATACTGACTGAGGAGGAAAGAGAGGGAATGTGTGAAGACTTCCCTATGGTCCAACAGCAAAACTGAACAGCTGTTTTTGTCTTATCTCTCTTGATGAGCATTATCGAATCTCTACAGTTTGCGCTGCTCCATTTTGTCTGAAATACTTGGTCCTATTTTGTACGACTGTATGTTCTATATATGCCAATGAAAATCAAACCAACGTAGAAAATACTCATATGTCGGACATGCAAACATTGTATGGCACTTAGACGACGGTGGCTACAGAGAGAAGCTGAGGATGAGGAGACTTTTCTCCTGCTGAGTGCCAATGAACTGCATTGGTATCATTTTAGGTTGTGGTATGATTTCCGTGTGATGTATCGGGCACTTAATGCATTTATGGTATGTCCAAATCCACTTTTGGTAGTTTAATGGCAGGAAACAAAAACGGCTGCTGCGGCTGGAGCATGAATCAGAAGGGTTGTACTTAGCCTCTTAGTTAATCATGCGGTTAATTTAGTGATAACATGCAATAAACCAATCAGATGGCCTTACTCAGGCAGGTTGCTATTATAAAGGTGTGTTTGCCAGGTAAGAGAGAACGAATCCCTGCAGTGGAATGCTACCACTTAGTGCAACAGGAGACCATCTGTGACAATCTGTGTATGAATGTTGTGCACTTGTGCCTATGTAGGTACATAATACAATATTGATAATGCACCCTTAAAATAACACTGAAGTACTGCTCCACTGTCTTTTGTTGGTGAAAAGCACAATCTCTTTCTGCTGCCTCTTGAAAGGAATGCACAAACAACACCGACACCTCATTTTAGACAATCAGGTCCATGGGTGCTCAAATGGGTGCAAGTAGATTTTCTATTTAAACAATAGCACTGGATGGGAAAACAAAACGTTGGTTTTTAAACTGGCAAAGACCCTTGTAGTGCTTCTTGTGCCACTCTGCACCAGGTAAAGGAGAAGACCTGTAGTCATAACAACTAGCTGAAGAACTTCTCGATGGGCTCAACCCTGCAACAGCATCACCACCTTTCCCCCTCTCTCTTGATATTGCACTTCATACCTGTCAGGCATGAAGCAGCTCAGCTGCCCTCCATCAGTCAAGCCTTTATGATAGAGTGGCCAGACAGAAGCCACTTTAAGTGAAAGGTGTATGATGGCCTGATTGGAGTTTGCCACACCACTTTGCAGTAACAACTCTGAGTGGAAAATTCTCTGCTTTGATGAGAGACAAATTTAATCCTTTGGGAGAAAGATTTTAACTCTGTCTGGTGAAACCCTGCCACTGCTCTTCACCTGGCTAGTACCGTCTCCAAGGCGTAGTGTGGTGACGGCAGCTGGGTGGGTGCCTCCCAGATTATCCATTTACACCTGCCATTAAAGAGTGCTTTGAGTGATCTGATTCAAATTGGATAGTGTTTGTACACATGAAATTACAGGTTTAAATGCACTCAAGAAGAGTACACATTGTGATTCAATCAGCCAAAACACCTCTGGAGAGGGCAGTGGTGTATTTATACCACAGTAACACAAGTGTAAATGCAACAAGTTTGTGGGTGTAAATACATGGAGACACGAGCAAAGCAGCCGTTACATGTTACAGTCATCACTTCCATTAGGTGGATGATGGTAGTGTTTGTTTGGGGACAACACTACACAGTCAGAACTCGACTGTCCTCAAGTAGCCCAGCCAGAGCATAGACTTCAAACCCTTCGACCATCTGTGTAGACTTGAAGATGAAAGTTCACGGACGCTTCCAATCCAATCTGACAGAGCTTGAAAGGATGTGTCAGAATGGGATAAACTGCCCAAATCCAGGTGTGCAAAGCTTGTTGAGACTTCCCAAGAAGACTCAGAGCTGTAATTCCTGCCAGAGGGATATCTACAAAGTACAGATTTAATGGTCTCAATACCTTTTGTAAATGTGTCATTTCAGTGTTTACCCTACATGCTGCCTATTTGTTTGGGACAAGGTTTGTCATATTGTTTGAAAAACAATATGAATTGTACATTGTATGTGTACAACTTTTTTTCCATAGCAGCTGCAGTTATGCTATCAACATTAAAATTGCAAGTATTAACACACGATTGACTGCATAATTTATACATTTGATTGCACTTGCAGTTTTATTTCAACTACATTGTGGTGATAGTGGTAGTTTCTTTGTGAAGCCCATTGTAGATGTTAGATTTTAAAGTTTAAAGCAAGTGAAGAGCGGTGACCACAGCAGTGAGTCGGTCATTTCATGCTTTTCTTTGGTTTTGTTTTTACGTATTAAAATATATAATGTCCACAGTAGGTTCTGTTTCCATGAGCACAATGTTCTAAGCCAATTTATTATTTATATTTTATTTTATTTGATGATGAAGACTGACGTAGTATCGCTGATGGTAACAGGTGCCTGTAGGATGAACAGGGATGTAGGGCGCTGTAAAAGACAGTGGTGTTTGGCTCCTATATTGTATGCTCTTGTGTGTCTCCCTGGGTTTAGCTAATATTCTCATCCTACCTTTGGGTTGTTGCAGAGCCCCGGCTGATATATCACGAGGTGGCTTTGCTCTTATGTCTGTAAATTTGTCACGCTGAAGGCACAGATAATGTAATTGTCGATAGATATTCGGTTTGACAGAGAGGGATGAGTGAGGGACACATAAGAGAGGTGAGGAGGTAATGTAGAGGCTGACCGTGACTTTACTGTTACATGAGGGAAAACCTAACCTTTTTACCTTTAATCTAGTCTGTTAACAGTTTTTTTTCTTAACTGCATTACATACCTGGTTCCCTTGAGATCTGCAACTTTATAAGCTGGGTGTTTTTGTCCCCTCTGTCGCCGTCTATTTGATTTGAAATTTGGACTTGGCATGATTTCACCTTACTTGTGTGGAACTTCAAGTAACTTTGTGTCACAAACAACACACCTGGCCCTGGGCGCCTGTCGACCTGCCCAAACATAACCACACTTTTTCAATGGGGGATGATTTAGTTGGTGCCAAATCTTCCAGTTAAGCTTATGCGGAAAGCTCGGAGCATTTTTCCTGCTTGTGATGTTTTTGACAAGGACTGTCCTATTAACATGGGCTCCCTGCCTCGATGTCTGCAAACTAAAAAAAGAAGTTGTTTTTTCCTGTTGTCATGTTCTAAGAAACAACACAAGGACTTAAAATGTGTGTCAGCCATCGCGGGCTTAACACTGTTCAGAAACCAAAGAGAAACATAAAAAAAAAGAAATCACAAGGTACAAAGTTTGTTTGTTGGTCATAACAAGTTCTGCCAGCTTAGAGACCATTTTTTATGGAAAGAATACATGGGCACACAACTTTAAAGTTAAAAAGGATTGGAATATAAATGTGTTAGCTCTTAGTGATGCCGGAGGTAAAACACATAAATACATAAACAGAGGCTCTGTTTCTCTTTCTCGCTGCAGGTTTTTCTGCCAGTGTTATCAGGCACCGGTGAACTTTCTGTACAGATTGTTGAATCATTTATTTTTATTAATTGGTATTTATCAAGGAACCATGATGGAGGTTTTTGTTTGTTAATGTGTTAACACAGAGTTAACACGTGTGCAGCTTTAGATTGAAACAAAGCCTGCACTTTCTGATCAGCAGTCTCAATGCAAACCCAGGTGCACTGAACAATTTGAACAATTACTGCCAGTGGAGTACGGACTGATGTAAAATCACATAAACCCATTATATTTAATTAAGGTTTGCCACATTAATGACTAATTTGCGTCCATGTTTTAAACGTACATCAAACTTCAGTTATAATTGGGGCTGTAACTACTCATAATGTTAATGGGTTATTCTTTCCCATACTGGCACAACTGCCTGTAACTCATCAATCCATGCAACTGTTTATATTCATCCATTTCAGTCTCTCTGATTTAATATAGAGAACAAGTAAGTGCACAGAAGTCTTTGCTTTTCTGCACAAGCCCTTTACACGACTCTCTCAGCGACACACAGTGTTTTTGGTTGAAGAAAGTCTGGAATGCTGTAATACCTGTGATATGGTCGGACATGAACTCCGGAGAATGTTCGGAGGCTCTCACTCGGACATTCGCGTTCACACATGCAGCCCCTCAGAGGAACGTCCGGAGATTATCCAGAGTTCAGTGCATTTTTGAAAGCAGCTTATATAAAGTACAAAAATAGGATAAGTTCTTCACACCATGAGTCCCTTGAAACAGTTAAAGGGGAATTTATTATCTCCTGAAATACTATTCAACTTTAAATTGGGTATGATCTGGCCCTCAGGCGATGTTCCGGCTTCTCAGTATGCATATTTGAGGTGCTGAGGATGAGTGATTGGTAAATGTGTATCTTGGAACTGTGAACCTCCTTGACAAGAACATTAACTTCCTCCTAGAGGCTGAACTAGATTCTGCTCTTGGTCGATTAGAAAATTGTCGGTGTGTCATGGTGGGGAGTCTTCAACTATTTAAGGCGATTAGAAGAGCCAATGTGATCGATTGGCTTTGTTGCAGTTTACCCCGGCTCCATCTGCTACTTTAGTATTCCTCCTGTTACTGATATTCACTCTGCTCCAACCCCCTGCTCCAGATCACTCTGTGCCGTGCTGCTCCAGGGCTGTGCTCATTTCTGAGGAACATTTCAAACACTGCACTCGTTAAACTGGCAGCATTAATTACAAGTGTATTCATCGCGTGTAAGCGCCCGTGTTTGTATGTGCATTAGACATTTTCAGCTCAATGAAAAATGACAAATCTCTCTTTTTATTTCCCCGTGTCTCTGCCCTCCCTTCAACGCAACCACACCCGTACAGTACATGCAGTGAAATAAATAAAAACATGCAGCCTTGCAGACATGCCAGCACACAGAAAAAAAAACGGTGTCATCTCACAAACCTGTGTCTGAGTGGATGCCAGCTTGCCCAAATTGGATCACAGTGTCTTCAGTGGGACTACGTGTACAAGTATCAAAGAGATTGAAGGGCTGACAGCCAGCCAAATTAAAGCATTAAACCTTAGCATCTGTCTGGTTCCTGCACAGAGCGAAGCAGGAGAGGGGAGTGAGTGGGAGAGAGATAACAGAGGAGAGATTTTGGGGGGGAGACAGGTGGTAGGGAGTGAAAGGAGAGGGAAGCGGAAAACAGTCGCAGCAGAAGATGGAGAGAAAAAACCCAGCGAGGAAGCTGGTGAAGCGAAAGGGAGGGAGGAGGAAAACAGAGGAAGGAATAAAGGTCAGAAAAGGGTGAAAAATGGTGATGAAAGTCATTAAAGACACCAAGTGTCAATGTGAGGCTGTTCTGTTATGTGTGTGACTGTAGAGGATCCTCTGTCATCATCATATCAAGGCATAAACACAAGTGCACACATTTATCTGAATAAATATAACACACGTACCAATGTTCCTATTTCAAACATGACAGACTATTTAGTTTTGATGTCTGAAGTGAAAAGTACTAGAGGCAAGGACAGAAGGACAAAGCATTCATGTAAATATCTTGAAGAATATGCATGACATGGACTTTTATTTTCTAAATTCCGTGCTGCAGAAAAAAATATGATGGTGTTTAAAACATAAAACCCTACGTGACCAAGGCATTATGTCGACGTGCATCCCTCAGGCATTCTCATTCATTGTCTGAAAGATTAAAGTTAATAGTTCATGTCATGCATTTTAAATTTACTTGTGCATAATTGCATGACCACGAAATGAACTTTGGACAATTAAAAAGTTGCATGTATACCATTAAAATCAATGTCAAGCAGGACATGATTGAAATCCACTGGATTTAGTCTCTTAATTACACTTCATCATGCTCCAAAATGAAGCTGTCTGATCTTGTGATGCTCCAAAATGAACATTTAAGCAATAAGCATTGCAGTTTTACAAAAGACAAAAAGTAAAATATAGAATACCTTATTCCCTATGCAGTTGGATAATTGTACTGTGCTATACGTACTTTATACAGAATTAATATTCCTGCATATAATCAACTTGGGACGCTTCCAGCTGTGAATCAATAGCTGAGTTAATATCTACTAAAGTCTTACAAAATACGAGGTGACTCCGTTTTTCCCCTGAAGACACAAGTAGGAAAAACAAATTGTTATTTGACAGTCATCCCCTGTAATGCACCTGAAAGTTTCCCAAGCATGAAATTTACAAATATTGTACAATCAGATTTAAATCCAAATGTTGGTAATTTCCACACGGTCCATTTTGGATTTTAGTGAGACAGATGATGACGATTAGGTCGCCTGCCAATGTTTGATACTTAAAAACCAAGCTCTGTTTATGCCCTTGGGACAGAGGGATACAGATGGAAATGTCTCAACACCGCAACAGATAGTGGAGACGCACGCAGGCAATGATCACCCTGTAATGGAGGAATAAACTGATTTGCTATATTTTTTATGTGCGAATGTGTATACATATTTATTTATTTATGCATGTGTATTCACTGTGGTTGCTTCTCTTGATGCTTTTATGTTTGTTTGTCTGCACATTTCTGTTTTTAAGAGCCCAGAATATGTTTTTTTAATGTATATTTAAACATTGTGTTGACTTAAGTTACACTGACACATGTGCAGTCTGCTTGCAAAAGATATCGGCATGACGAATTAGGATGTGTCCTTAAACGCACACTCTGCGCCGTCATTGTGCGCCTCCCAAACCTCCACCAAGGAATGCATGAAGATTCGCAGACATGCACTGAAACACAGTCACATGCATGCGTACATGTGAGAGAGCGGCATGAATTTGCATCTGATAGATTAACAGGCCATTTTAGCCGAAGCAACAATAGACACACAGAAGCTCAGCAAGACTTTTCCAAATCCCTCTTTTCTCTGCAAAACAGCTGGATGAATGATTGTTGTTTGTAATCCATGTTTGCACGAGTCTGTTGTATGTGTACCTCCATCCCCTCTCATGGAAAACCTCTGTGAGAACAGCCAGGAATATATTTTTCAAGGGGTTATACCTGTGGCCATTACCACAAGAGATTATGTTCTGTTATTGACTTTTTGTTTTATTTAGCTGTGCTCATTTAAAAAAGCTGTGGTGTGTTTCCCTTTGCCGGTGATCGCTTGTTTCATTTGATCATGTGAGAACTCCTCAGACAACCGTCAAATCGTCTCTGCAGTTTCTACATATGAGGACAAACAGCAAATATACTTTTAAAGACTAAAAAGAGGATATAAAGCAATGTTTTTTTACATTTTGCCCACTGCCTATGACCTTTCACTTTGATTGACAAAGATAGAAATCACCATTCTCTATATTATATACTATAATAATATAAATATCATTAGAACTGTCACCTGTATAAAGGATATTTCATTATGTTTTGTAGACTAAATGCATCCAAACAAGAAGGATCTCTTTATACAAGGAAGGTATCTGCCACAAAAGTTTTTCAAAGTCAACTTCTGATCTCTGCCAGACTTTGATTGTTCTGTCGTTTTTCTCTCTCTCTCTCTCTCAGCATTGTTGAGCTTCTCTCACGTCTTTCTCACTGTCACAGCTCTGTTGTGTGTCGAACTCCTCCACTCGTCCATTGTTTCTTTGCGCCATTCCTCTCTCACACACTTGTCGTCTCTCTCCTTCACCGAGCTCCGTCTCTCTGTGCTTGCAAAAGCTTGCACAACACGGAAAGTGTGAGTGTGAGTGTGTGGCCATGTGTGAACAAGTGCACGTGTGTCTGTGTTTGTGAGATGTAGCTGAGGATGTAATCAAGCTCATCGATCGGGCAGTGGGCCAAACGTCCACTAACATTGGAAAAAACAGAGACTTGACCTTGTAATTTAAGGACGTGGCTCTTACCAACCACACACACACACACACACACACACACACACACACACACACACACACACACACACACACACACACACACACACACAATACTGCAATACTTTGACACACCAGCCGATAGATCAGACTCCATTAGTCACTGGGAAAGTAGTACCATTCCTGACACTTGGTACTATGGCAGGTAATGGTTATGTGCACATGCAATTTGTTTTGTTCATTACTTTCTGTTAGTGTCACAATCAGAGTGAGTTGAGGTGATATATGTTCCCTGAGAGTTCCTTTTCTTTTTCCAAGCAGTTTTTCTCCAACAAAAATGAACAATATTTCCCCACAATCTTAGTTCCCAACTCAGTTGTGCCGGAGGGATGTTCCAGTAAGACTGTGTTTCCAATCAAAGTTTTAGCCTCAGAGTCAATTAGTTTCTGTCAGGGGGTCACACAAACAACTACTCAACAATGTGCCGCTCATTAAAGCAATCAGTGTTTTGGTAAACACATCAAATTCAAATTAATTTTTGAGAAATGATGCACCAAAAAACACATTTGTTATCCTCTGTCAATATGCAGTATGGTGGATGTTTTTTCATTTATTTGTTTATTTTTTTAATGAGTCTTTGCTGTCCTGTGATGAGATGCAATTACAACGTTTGTCACTAATTGGCGTGTGTGTGTGTGGGTGTGTGTGTCTGCGTGCTTTTGTCTGTGGGTGTATCAGCGTCCATGTGTGTTTCTAGCTGTCTGACTCTCAGTGGTGGGGCAGCTCTTGTCCCATTTCCACCCGGCTGTTTGTGCCACTCTGCAGCGCAGCACTCAAAGCTGTTATTGTTGTCATTGTGTTGAAGCAGTTTTTCGTCTCCTATTGTTGCTCTCAGTTCGTGTTATCTAAGGACAATTATCAGACAGCAGTAGACCTAAACCTGTGAACATGGTGGCGTTATTGAGTGGGGGAGTATTTTCAGTTCAATACAAGGTAAACACTCCAAACATTAGTCTATATCTGGTTCCATTCCTGAGATATTTGCCCATCGAGTGTGCCAATTCCTATATCTGCTATTTGTATCCAGGATCTGTGTTAGTGCCATCAACGGCTTTACTCACACTAAAACCCTCCGAGTCACAGCCACCAACATGAACACTGTTATAAATGTACATTTGTGAACACTAACGAAAGGTCCGCTAATCGGTTTACATGCTTCAGCACCAGACGCCACATACGGAGTCGCCTCTTGTTACAGTCGCTTTCCAAAACCATTTAACAAAGATACACAACATCTTTAAGATTCAAGGTTTTGCTCAGAAACACATTAGCAGAACGTGAATATTTGAAGGCGTCTCCAACAAAAGTATCATTATCCCTCTCAAACCATTAAAATTGAGAGCTTTTGTGCACTGGCTTCACTGAAAGAATCGTGTTCCTGCCAATTTCCTACAGTGACAGTCTGCCCTACACTGGCACACACACACACACACACACACACACACACACACACACACACACGGATCAAAACACCCGTGTACCACTCATTTGACTCTGAAAGCCAGGGTCAATTTTCATTGTGATAGTGATCGACTTTTGCCATTGAACAATTCTCCATTCAGTCGCCTTCCAACCGTCAGACAGCGACGAGTGGGAAGAAAGCAGACGAGGCTAAAGGCCTTGACAGAGTCGATGTGTGCACGCCTTTCCACAAGCCAGCAGCCATCAAAGTGATAACCACAGATTTAAAATGCAATCATTAAAGCCAAAGCTGACAGCTACTTTAATGAAAATGGATATTTATCAAACTCAACTACAGTCGAGGACCCAAAAAACACAAAGCGTGTCTGTTTGTTAATGTTTTCATGCTGCGTGATTGGCTATAAACACTTGCTCATTCAATTATGGATCAACAGACTGACAGCAGAGGGGCTTTGCTGAGTACTTTGAACAGATTCTGCTGTCGCTTTTCAACTTGAAACACATCAGTCCCCTGCTCCTCTCTTCTCTCTAGGTCTTCACAGGGGGCCTGCCATCTGTCATGTGGCGCGCGCTTGCAGAGTCGCACGCTGAACACACTGAATGCAGTATATGAACGCCCACAAATAAAGAAAGATCTGGGAACGAGTCTGCAGTGGCACAAACATTCGCACAGACGAGATGCACCGACGCACGTCCGCGTGCACGCACTTGTTTCCTCCCTCTGAGCTCATTCATTCTTGTTACAGAAACATAAAAGTTATCAAGCACGCTGTCAGGGGAGAGAACGAGAGAGGGAAACCGAGAGGGGGAGAGAAAGTGATGGCATTGGTTTGGCTGCAGTTCAACTCTTGTATATTTTTCTCAATTTAGTTTTCTGGGACACTGGGTGTGTGGAGACAGTGTGTGCCAGTCTCAGTCTGTTTATAGTGTGTACGGCTGTGGAGATGCAGTTAAACTACGGTTTAGAAAAGCATGGCAGTGCACTGAAGAGGACCTGCGGACCGTCGGCCTCTCGATTCCCTGTTCTGTTTCTCTGAAGGACTCTTACACTCTCTCCCTCTCGAACGACACATCCACAGCAGTCGTCCATGTCTGCTAATGGTTTGCAGAGAGCCGCGGTGCTGCCTGTCTTCCAGCATAGGGCCCATGCACTTCAGCTCACTACGCTTCCTTGGTGTGAATGTCATATCGACAGTCCTGCAAGAGTGTCCAAGTACAATTGGAATACATGAATTGCTCTTTCTTTCCCTCTCCCCTGCATCTGTCATTACTCCCATGCCGCTGCGCTTTAATCTCTCTTTCTTCTCTCCCTCCCAACTGTCTCTTTCACAGTCTGCATTCTCTCCTCCCTCTTTTTCTGTCTCTTTGTATCTCGATTTGTGTGTATCTCCCTTTCTGCCATAACCTTATACACGTCAGGCTGTATTACTCCCCCCTTTTTTTTCTCTCACATGCACTCTTCTGTCAGTTTCCCTCCGTCTGCTCTCCGCTCCCCCTCCATCTGTTTTTTTCTGTAAAATAAAAGGTGAACCTAGCCTGTAGCGAAACACTAGCACTTCAAAGACCTCTCATTTTCACTCTCTCTTTTCATAACGGGCAGGTTGAGTAATGTTGTAACCCCGAATAACCGTTTCACCGTATGGCCCTTGTCTCTCTGTATAATCTCTCATAGGTGACCATTGGGGAGTCTTTTACCTCAAGTGCACGGAGAACGTGTGTACAGTATGTGGCTGTTTAGCGAGGAGGTTTGATTCCTCTTTGGTGTGTAATTTCATCTTCATGCTCCACAAAGATGGGGACAAAGATGCAGAGCGGGTGTGTGTCGAAGAAAGACCTTACAGCTCTCATCCATAGGTCATCACATTCATTAAAGGACATCATCAATTATTATTATTATAAGAAAAAGACGACTTACACAGAACCGATTTCATGATTTTATGGCCATTCAATAAAAGTGGTTTTATTTAACCAGCTTTTGTAAGTAGGTTCACAAGCTGTGCTCATAAAAAGAATAAAATAAATAACTAGATATGAGCCTCAGTATATTCTTATTAGTATTTTTTTTTTAATTGGGGCAGAAATCAGTGATGTTCAACTTGTCTTTCAACTAACGCCATAGTTTAAGTCCTGCTAATGTAATACAATTCCTATTATTAGCTATTAATAAGCAATCGATATATTCTCACATTGAGTTTCTAAATGGGCAACATGTTAGTTGTCATTTTATTTTCCCAGATGAAGAGCGTGGATTTTAACATTTGCATTCCCCTATTAAGTAGAGACCTGCAAGAGCATACTTGGAAATAATGTGTATCCCATTTGAAAGAAAGGTCACTTACCTGCTTTGTAATGGCCAAGTTTTATTCTTAGTTTTATTGTCATCCACCCACGTCAGATAATCACTCAAATCCAAAGGACACCAGCGCAGCCTCTCACTGTCGCCCTTATTTTCAATGAGATAACGAACAAACACAATTGTAAAATGCTCATTTAAATATAGGAAACAAAGAATCTTAATGTTTTCGCTAATCTGAGTTAAAGAGGCTGATGCATCATCAGATAATTCCTCTAGTGTTTCCTCTTAAACTAAAGGGTACATATATTTTACAGTGGAAAATCAAATCCACCATTGAATAACTGACTGTAGTTTAAAATATTGCTATAAATACATTTGGCCCTTTTAGTTTTTTACTTCTCAAACTTGAATATCATCTCTGAGGATTGTTCTGAATCTGCCCCGGTCATCTGCTCATCATAAATATGAACATCAACTTCAGGTCTTTGAGACGTGCATGAATAAGAAAATCAAAGTGAAAAGTTGTACATTACTATTGAAAGGCTGGGAAAACCTTGCCTTAGCTGGAGGTGGTGATTACAGATCTATTTCTACTCTTAGTATTTCACTCTCTGCAAGATAAATCTCACACCATTCACATCACCAACACAGTTTAAAAAAGAGATAATCATCAGGTGTATTTAATGACTAGAGCTAAGGCGATTTGGGGATATATGTGGAAAGGCCTTGGCGCACTCATTTACATTAACATGTCATGCATTTAGGTGATGCAGTATCACAGTTTTACAGTAATTGCAGTATTCAGCAATGTAGGACAGGGACAATCAGGGTGATTGTGCCTTTTGCTGATGTGACCGTTGTGACCATAGAGCAATCATGTAAGAGTGAAGTCCTGGGAAGAGAAACAGAGTAGCTCGGGATCATTTCTTAGAATAATAATTAGAGTGAGGATATCAACTTATTTGAATGAAGGTGATGAAAGATTCTCCTGGAGACTGTTTTCACCTTGTCGGGGGAAGATGGCGAGTCGCTGCTGGTTTGACTGGGTTTGGAAGGTCATTTCAGCGTTGGAGAGCCAGGAGAGAGAATAGTTGATACCCTGTGGAGCGTCGACCGGCCCAGCACAAGGAAAGGAGAGCAAAGGGGTCTGTCGTAGCAGAACACAAGGCACTAGCTGGCATGTTGGCGCTGGAAAGTTGCCTGGAGGAAAGGGGCGACAGATCCCTTCACAGTCCTGTGTGCCAGCAGCAGGATTTGGAATTTGATACAAGCAGCCACAGGCAGCTGGATGCAGACATTAACACTGTCTGTGCATGTTTGTGTTTGAGTGTGTGCATGTTTCGAGTGTGTGTGTGTGTTCCCAGCTTACTCATCCCTTTGGTTATGACCACTGGACAGCTGTACTCCTTCTTTAAACATTATAATAGTTAATATAAAAACAGGAGCATGTGTGATTCTGTGTATCTGCATGTATGAGATTACCTGATGAGTATATATGTGTCTGATTGTGAATTTGTACCTGCAGTATACATATACATGAGTTAATCTTTCCATATCAGGGGCTTGAATAATGAAGCTGAATATTGTTCACTTCAATATAACAAACTTTGAGAAAAACATTTTCTAAATGAGCTCAGAACAAAATGTTTTAATGTTAATCGATTAACATCTAAAGTGCCCCTAGCACCTGAGGAGCCCACTGAATTCCCAATGTTTACAAAACCTTTTTTCTCAGCCACTGAAGCAGACAGCGACATGAAATAAAACCATTTGATAGCTTAAACATTTGTCTTTCATTGTAAATCATCAATGCTTCCCTCAACTTCAGGAATAATCTTTAAAAACTGGCAAAGCTGAGTTTCCCCACCTTCTTCATCATCCTCCATCATTCATTCTCCTACCCAGTCTTAATGGGTTAATATGTGTCCTAAGTAATCACTACAGACTTGAAGATCCTTCATAAAGCAATTAAAACTACAGAGTGAGGCAAACACAACATCCATTACCTGGTTGAAAAAATAGAGGATTAAACATGTTGTTTTTCATTAAGATGAATTTAACCCTGATCTTCCTTCATCTTCCTCCTCAGTGCAAAACATTGCAGAGAGAAAAGAAAAAAAATATCTGCTTAAATTATTCAATTAATTAACTTTAGTTAATCACTCTAACCTTCCATTACATGCATTTCAAATGCTCTCTATTGTTTCCCACTCTGTTCCCACCTCTGTCAGTGAGGGAGCAGCCACTTTCTTCCTCATTGAAGTAAATCTGATAGAGTCATGTATCATTACGGAGTTCCCCACAGTCTCTCCATAATTCATCCATCTCTCGCTCCCTCCCTCCTTTCATTGCCTTCACCCTCTCTCTCTCACCCCGCCTGCTGATTTGCATTTGTCTGCAACTGTCTCTACAGGCCGCTATCGCTCTTTCCTTCCAGAGCTCTTTGCAGTAATATATTGATTAAAAAAATCTCTCTTTCCCTCCATTCAGTCTTTACACTTTCTCTCTCAAATGCATATCCCTGACTTTCTCTCTATGGACCAAACAATTTATTCCTTGCCCATTTCTCACCCTGTATGCAGCTATACAGCTAATTACGTTGTTTCATCACTCGGCATGATGCTGTCTCAGACGCAGGCAAAGGCACCAAAGCAGTGGGGAATGTCTTTTACTGGTAAATGGTGTAAACACATCTAAATATTCTGGTAAATATTCTGGAAACTTAAGTGTTTTATCATGATGATGATGATGATACTTTTCTTGTCAGAATGCATCTGAAATAGTGTTTTGCATCATACAGCAGCTTCATTTACAACATCACAGGTAACAAATATTAACACAGGAAGCTAAAATACATACATTTAACATAACATTAAAATCACAAAAAGTGAACGCACATTTGATCTGCGATTATGTTTAATTTTAGGATTGACTGGTGGTGACTGGAGTTTTTCAGTCTCACCTTATTAAATCGTGGAACCCTGTTTCCCCGGCTGGATGGTAACAATCTATATTCACTGTTCAGGACATGATTCAGATCAGAGACAGTGTTTCTGGCCAATCTTAGTATGTTACTGATGTAGGCTAATTCATAGATTTTCTCCATAAGACGGCCAACAATCTTTGAGCAGATGTTTATTTGGTGGAGAAGTTTTGACCTCAAAGTAGTGGACAGACACTTGTAACAGTATTACAGTGCTGTAGAACACTCACAATCACAGAAGAGGTCAGGCGGCGGAGGAAACCGATTCTCTGCTTTGTCTTTTCATGGGTCAGTCTGGTTCTGCAAACTGTGCAACACTCACATTCAGCCCCTCAGAAATGAAATGTTATGCTTTAATGTTTTCCCTCCAGTCCAGCACTGGGTCAGTCAGTTACAAGTAAATGAAGCTGTCTGTAATTACTCACCTCAGGCCAATCACTGGAGTGTTTACAGTGAGTGACTGGAGTGATTGAGATGCAACACCCCCCCCCCCAAGCATTTGGTCAAAACGTGATCCCAGACAGATGAATAGTACAATGATTATTCATCGTCACTCTCAGACAGCCAATTTCATTATCAAGCACCATCAGCCAGGCAGTCTTTTTTATGGGGAGTGAAAACAACTGAGGACCAGTTAAATTGTGCTCATTTGTTTCCAAAAAAATTCCACTTGCTGCCACATCTCTCTCTCTCTCTCTCTCTCTCTCTCTCTCTCTCTCTCTCTCTCTCTCTCTCTGACAATGACATGTATGCACAGAAAGAAAAAAATTAATGCACGCACCCCACATGCGCACACACACACACACACACACACACACACACCTGTGTGAGCAATTGAATATTGAGATACCAAGTGGGAAAATGTGACATCTGCCGTGTGCACAGGCAATGAATACAAAGACACACTGAGCCATTAGCAGTGAACAACAACAATCCATTTTCTAAATATGATTAAAGCATTGACAAATGGGTCATTACCCAAGCTGACAGAGAGAATATGGGAAAAGACGAAGAAAGAGGAGTCAGTTTGTTTTTGTATCTATATTTTTGTTGGCATTCAAATCTTATGTAAGGCCAGAAATTAGAAATGAGAAGTTTAATAAGTAAAAATGAGTGAATGAGTGTAAGGAAGTGAGGGAGGAGAGAAAGATAAATGAGTAGATCTGTCCGAGGGAAGTAATAGCAGTCGCAGCCCCAGGGTTGTAAACAGAAGAGCTGTGGATTTTCCCCGAGGACACATTAATCCCATCGACCTTACAATGGATAAAGCTCGGAGACTAGGATATATACGTCGGGTCTCTTTGAATGGATTGATGGTGGATGGAGGGAGGAATAAGCAAAGGAGACCGGGAAACAAGAAATGAGAAAAAGGATAAGCTGTTGCACACCTTTGAGCCACTTTTGGAAATGCAAGGACTTTCACTCAAACTCTGATAATAAGGTACTTTATTTTGAGTCTGTTCCTTCTCTCTGTTCGATAAAAATCAGTGTGACCCATGAAAAATCTGTATTCCTTCTTAGCTAGAGCTCCTACGAGCCGCTGATAATTTAGTCCGACAAGACAGATAGCAGCTGCAGAAGTGAGAGGAAAAGCATTGCAGGAAAACTGCTGACAACCTGGAGAATATGGAGAGGGGGGGGGGTTCATGCTGTCGATATCAGGAGATAAAAGAGAGGTGCAGTATGTGATACTAGAAGTGGGCTGGCATCAAGATATAATAACTAACACAGTTTCACATGAAGAAGGTGAATTTTCTCTCCAGTCTATATTCAGATGTTTCATTTAATGCACAATATACGCAAGACTTGGTGTGAAAGTGTGCAACCTTTTTCCCATTGGAATTAATTGATTTCAGACTGTGGCCACATCTGACCACATAAAGCAAAAAATTGATTTGTGCAGATTCACATTTTGGATAATCCTTGTTAATCTTTGATGGGTGACAAGCTATCACCTTCATCGACATGTGTGATGAAGAGTTTGGGTGTATGCAGCATTAAATAAGGGAAAGCTTTTAAGATTTGAATTACACCACCTTGATGTCTCACACTGACTCAATTTACATATTTACAACCACTTAATACCCAAGCATTTTAGTGCTGTTCTGCTTTTTAGTTATGATGTGAACATAGTTTCCTCTTTCATAATCAAGGTGTAGGGTTCTCTGTGGAAAACCTGCAGTACCTGCAGTTTGAGGCAGGGAAATAGGGGACCACAGTTTTTTTATTATCAATAAATGGTTAATATGTGTTTTACCATTTGATTTTAGATATTTTTGCTCATCTTCATCCAGGAAAGAGGACAGGAAGGTGAAGAGGTTCAGGCCGAGTGCAGCGAGATGCAGGAGACCGATTTTCAGCAAAGGACAGGCCTCGAGTTTAATGGAGAATTGCTACTACTGTCATAAAATGTAGCACCGGTCTGTAAAAGTCACTGCACACCATCAAGAGAAGCTGAAAACACAGGAAGAATATGGGTCAAAATGTAGAAGAGGAGGGGTGTTAATTTCCTTTGTAATCAATGAAACAGTGTCACAAGCATTTTGATATAATACTTGTACAGAGCTGGATTTCATCACAGTTATTAGTTGTTATTTGAGTTTGAGTTATACTCTTCTTACACCCCGGCTCTTGTTGGTAATAAACTTTATTCATGAGCAGCTTTCGAGACTTAACAAATGTAAAAAAAAGTCAGCCAAAACAATTAGATAATAAAAACAGATACAACTATAAAATCCACACAGATGCACAAGTGTAACCTTGAATTTCAAAATGTATTTTGAAATGCTGAAAAGCAAAGGATAAGAGAAAGGTATTACGACGCAAAGGGGAGCGCAGAATTTTAAGACACTATACAGTGCACAAGTCACATTTTAATTGGATTTAGCAAACACAGTTGATTTGATGGTTCGATGGAGGGGCAGAGGAAAAACTAAGCTTGCCCTGAACGATACTGTACATGCACCGACCTCAGATAATGGAGTGAAGAATTCAGTTGAGTCTGCTAGATGAGTGGCAAAGGGTGAAGGGGGGGCAAAGATCAGTGAGGAGTGGAGAGGAGACAGTAGGAGGGAGAGCGGTGTGGAAAAGAGGCATTTATCTGTCCTGCTCAACAACTCCACTGGCTAAATCGTACTGTTGACGCATGTTGAATTGAGGCGGGAGGTGGAGAGAAGGAAGAAGACGTAGAAACGTGAGTAAAGGGAAGAGTTATTTAACAAAAGAACAGCAAAAGTGAAGGAGGTGAGAGTTTATTTAAAGGGAAGAAAAGACGTGGAGGGGGGGGGGAGAGGGGGCATTCATCTGGCGAGCGTGATAACGGTGAGTGCAGTAACCGGATAAATATAGTGTTAAAGGGTACGGAATTGAGGGGCAGTTGAAGGTAATGAGGAGAGGAGGCACAGATGGAGTTCCGGGGAGACGTCAACAAATAAAAGGGGCTGGATGACAGATAGGATGTATACATCTCCGGGGCATGAAGACAAGAGCAGGCAAGGAAGAGACGATGCTAAATGTGACAAGATGAAGGGACCAAAGGGGGTCCATTAAATGTTAATGGAGGCAGGGTAAGGGTTGTGGGCTAGAGATTGTGTTTTTGAGAAATCGTTGTTCTGGTTTCTTTCAACAACAGGAAGTGCCAGAAGTCAGAGAACTTCAAGTGATGCATTTCTAGAGCAACAAAGTCAAAAAAGGGCATGGTATCTGTTTGCTCATTCTACCTCCCTGACCACATTAATTCAAGCGCTAATTCCCTCAAGGAGTTCATATCCCACACACACACACTCTCTCACACACACACACACACACACACATACTGTATATAACGCAGAGCACAGTTTCAGCCTGCCAGCAGTGTGAGTAAGCATCTCTCTCTCTCTCTCTCTCTCTCTCTCTCTGTCTGCCACTCAGTGCTTTATGGCACGGTGCACAGCGGCAGCAGTTTGGATCTGCGGATCTAGAACAATACATGAAACAATACACAGACACAAGTAGGTCATCCACACAAACACGCACACGATGAAGATATACACTCTCAGCTGTGACGCTGCTGTGGATGCTTCCTCTCTTTCTGTCAGTGAGTTTCCGATGGGGCCAAAACACTTGATTATGATTGCACGCTCATTGTGCCACCGGTCGATACTCCGGATCCTTTTCATTCAGCTTTAGATAAGAGAGCACCTCAATCATGTTGTAAACAAACTCAGTTGTCAGTTAAGCCAGCAGAAAAATGAGGAACTGATATATCCCCTCACCAAGGGGTTTTGTAGAGGGGGAGTTTTCACCTGGAAAAGCTAAAGCTGCTGCAGTAATGCTTGATGTATTGGTCAGTGCACGCGCCAACTGTGACGTCGACACAACATCTCATGTACTTGCACTGGAGGCGTGGTGACTTGGTGCAGTCTTCTCTAAAAACGATAGGTGTTGCCGCTGAGAAAACACAACACAGACAGAAAAAGGCAAAGAAGAGGAAGAAACACAAACCCCTCCAGGCGCACCACATCGGGCTTGTGCAAACTTCTATATCTTGACAAATCAGAGTTTTTTTTTTTTCCATTGTTTCCTGCAGAATGTGTGTGGCTACAATCTCACTAAACCAGCTATCTGGGAATCTCTATCCTCCCTTAATTAGCAGTGATAGAGATGTGTGTAGACACTGACGTGCTGGTAGACTCTGGTCCTCAGTTCAATCCACGTCGTGCTAGATGCGTGCCAAGTAAAAAAAAAATGTTGGAAGTTGCAAGACCAGCTGAAATGATGCTGCCAAGACTTGCTGGCACGCACCGCCACGTGCAAGGAGAGGAGTATCGAGCGTAAACTAAGCTTTAGTCAGCAGTGGGTGGGTGGGGCGGAGTAATTGTAATATGTTGGAGAAAAGCACAATATGAACACATGCTGTTCGTAAACAATTATTTATGAATACCTAGAAGAAGTTGTCTGTATAATCACATCGATCTAATACTCTTTTAAATTCTGCTCCACTTCATGTTTTAAATGCACATATTTTAAAATGTGATGTAACAGTATCAGCATTTTAAGGCATTTCAATCGGGAACAAAAAACAACTGAAAAACTGAAACAAAGTTTTATCAATTTCTACTTTATTTTAATATATTCCTTTTTCAGATATCCAGTTAAGTGCTTTTGGCTAGCACTGTTCGAGTGGTAGTTTAAAGAGTATCTAATCAGACATGCAGGCCAAAGGGAGAATTCCATACTCTCTATATGTTTTACTCCTTTTACAACTGTGTTAAAACGTGTGTCTGAGGTTTCTGACTTACTCAAGAAATGTTATACAGCTGCACACATACAGACGCTCTTTGGTTTTTCTTCAGGTATTGATTTCCTCGCTTCCCTCTGTCTTTCCCGTAGTTTTCCATCGTCAGTCACTGGCTTGCAGAAACTGGACGACTATTTATCAGAGTGATAAAGTGTGTATGTGTTGTGCGAGCGTGTGGCAGGAAGTGAGCGGCTTGCAGAGACACAGGCGGCAAGAAGAATCAGTCACACCTGGGTGCAGGTGGAGTGCTTGCAGTCCATTTGTTCTGACAGGCCCAGGAGCTGAGGAGGGGGCTCGATAGCATGCTCTGTTGAAGACAACACGTGTACGATACACACTGACATCGAGAACATGCACCAAAACTGCATGTAGACAAGACCTATGTAAACCAGTGTTCACTCTGAATACATGAAAACAAGTTGGTGAGTCACAGTGGTGGTTTTGTGTCCTGCAGGAACCACGTTAAAAAGTCTGATGAGGAGATGAATTCCCACAACATTGCATCAAAGATAAATAAATAAACATCCGCAGAGCTGATGAATAAGCAAAGTAGATGAGTCACAGAATAATCCCTGTGGCCGACAGTCTGAACCCTCTAGGACGCGCACATGCCTCTGTGGAAGACTGACATGCACATCCCTCAAATAAACAACTCCGCATGACTGCTTGACAGGTCTTAGCTGCCTTACCGAGATTGATCCCGGAATGATTTATCATGAGTCAGTGTGCGGCTCATGTACAGGAGGGCTGTGTGTGTGTGTGTTCTCATGTGTGGGTTGGCTATGATGGTGGTGGTGGTTTGGTGTGTGTGTGTGTGTATGAGGTTTAGTGGGTGGTTATGGTTCAGGATGAAAGGTGAAAGATTCCAAATGGCTGCATTTTGTAGTTGTTAGCTCTCTCTCTCTCTGAAATCCAAATCTTTTTCATGTGCTCAAAGTGCAGTCATCATACACAGCAGTTTCTCTTTAAAGTGTTAGCAGGGTCTGAGGAAACATTATCCATCTGTGCAGCTTTACATTCAACTCGTACTTCGTCACTCAGGCTCCACTTTTTAGAAGTATTCATACACTTTCAAACCTTTCATAAAGGCAGCCAGGTGTGTTTTTTGCGAGGTGCCGTCAAATTTTCCTCAAAGTAAGGATTTGTATTTGCTTCACCAGCATTTCCAGCTCTTTTCTCAGTTTCCACTCTCCTTTAACCGTTGCCTTCTTCAGAGTGATGTTAAAAAAAATGGGCTGGGTTAACACAACGGGCCCTTTAAGTCATTAGCAAAGAGTATTAATGAGCCTGGTGCTTAGAAGTCCCCCCCCCCCTGCAGACTGGAGAGTGTGTGTGATGTAGTGGGGATGAGGGCACTAATTCTCCAAAGTGCCCTAATAAGTAGAGGATTAGCAAAGCCTTCCATTAGCCAAAGCCTTGATGATGCTAAGCTAATATTCAGCAGCGAGACATGAGTGAGGCGGCTGAAGCGCTAGTTAGCATGACGGCTATGGAATCTGGATAATGTAGCTTATGATACATGACTGGCTTATAGAGCTCAGTTATTCAGAGACATGCAGCCTCACACGCACACAGGCATAACATACATTCTTGCTTAATGTTGACATGTTGAAATAAATCCACAGTTGTAGCCTCTGACATCACGATACTCAAATATTAAGGTGGCGGTAGATGGAAGGTGAGACCTGGGTTCATTGGTTTAGGAATAATGGCCGTGACTAAGCACTGCGCTGACACTTAGTGGAGTTTAATCATATATTGTTACGCTTTAATTAATTCCTCAAATCAGGACTTGCACAATGGGTAGTACGACTGAAACTGCTTTTGCTTCTACTCATTAATCATCTGCATCAATGCATGAGGAAATGGCTGCCTGAAATAACCCTTAAGCTTTTGCTGAAAAGGAAAATCATTCCTAGCAAACTATTGCCAGTTATCTATAGACAGGGTTTTGTGTCCGTATATTTATATCTATTGCTTCCTAATTAGATATATTTCATTGATGTAAGTGATAACTGCAACCATTTCACTGTGAGGTCCTGGATGGACCAGCTCCAGTAACACTTACATTTTCTGCATTAAGCTT
The DNA here is from genome assembly GCF_022539355.2 of Hippoglossus stenolepis. Taxonomy (NCBI): domain Eukaryota; kingdom Metazoa; phylum Chordata; class Actinopteri; order Pleuronectiformes; family Pleuronectidae; genus Hippoglossus; species Hippoglossus stenolepis. The sequence continues at coordinate 18,626,605 of NC_061491.1, forward strand.
CTTTTGTTAACTTATGCAGGCTGCACAGGACAAGAATATTGTCACATTAAATTAGTTTTAGGGTGACAACTTTATGTAGACCTCCAAATTAAATCTCTAAATTATACTTGAACTTTTTGGAACAAACAACAAAAGCAAAGAACCAGTGTGCCATAAATACACGGACAGACACACACATGCTGGGGTTCGTTATGACTCATAGAACTTACAAAGCACTTTAAAATCCAAAGCATCATGTTTTTATTTGAGCTTTTTGGAGCCAGAGCCTGTGCAGTGGCAATCAGGAGAAAGACCCGCAGTTTTGAGGTCTCAAAGATGCATGCGCTCAGCCAACCGCGAGTCAGTCTCAGCTGTCAATCACAGTATTTCCACATGGTTTTATTGCACCAAGTAACTAATTATAACCAAACTTTGATGTGGATTTTGACTCTTTAATTTGGTTCATGTCCCATCTACTAATATGGAGGAGACGGTATTCACAACCTATAATGTAGCCAGCCACCAGATGGCGATCAAGATGCATTGGCTTTACTTTTGAGGAGTTGGCAGGTCTTCTATCTATTGTGGACACAAATTGATATGGGAGATTTGTATATCGCACACGTCATAAATATATCGGACCTCTCTCTCTTTCTATCTCTCTCTCTCTCACACACACACACACAGTGTTATTCCTCTGTTTTATTTATTTTTATTAGCAGCATGACTCTCCTCAGGCTCTTCTTTCTTGGAATGTCTTGCTTCATTTTTGCAGTGTCAACAGATTAGTCTCTGTGGCATTATACAGGCTCACTGTGTGTTTTAGATTGTGCTTTTTGTGTATGTATCTGTGTGTGTGTACACTGTACTCTCTTTAAATGTTTTACTCTGCCACTTTTCGTTGCAAGGATTTGAGTCTGCTACAAGTGAAGTGAACACCTAAGTCTGGTGCTGAGGAGCCACATGGGAGCAGAAGTGAAGGATGGAGTGAGGATCAGGATGGATGAGGGGTGGTAAAAGGGGGCCAGAGAATAAGGGCAAAGTGTGGGTGGCCATCTGGGTAAAAGCATCTAAAAGTCTGACGGTGGGAGGCAGAAGAGGTGTGAAAAAATGAAAGGAATAAAGAGGCGATGAATCAAAAAATGGTTGGAGTAAGGGAAGGGTAGAGGATAGATGGATGCTTTTGTTGCCACAAGGGTAAACAAAAGATGAGGGAGAAAATGGTGACTAAAGATGGTGGGAGGAAGAGGAAAGGTGCTGAAGAAGGGATGTTTAAAAAAGGAGGTGGAAGAGGAAGGCAGATGACTCCACAGTGAGGACAGTGCACGGCATTATGTGGCGCTGTTAGGCAAATAAAATGAGAATCACTGCAAGACTGCCGCTCTGAAGTGATTGGGGCTGAAAGGTAAGCACTCAGGGGGGTTGTTTTAGACAAGAGGGGAGATAACAGCGGAGAGGGTAGGAGGTAGAGGTGTTTTTGACGCCACTAGAGGCCTGGGAAAGGATGAAAAGAGGAAAAGGAGGTGAAATAAGCACAGATAGTGTCTCAGAGCTGAGGAGCGTTTAGGCAGCACGGCACAAACAGCCAGGGGACTGTGGATTGTCTCTTCGGAAAGGAGGGAACATTTTACAACATGGTTTTCTATTAGGCTACATCTTTGACTACACTTTTTTATGGTGCGATACTTTAATAGTCTTCTATATAAGACTGCCATATATATATTGTATTATTGTTCAGGAAGTAGCCTGGAGGTCAATTCATAATTTGGACATTTGCACGACTGTGTTACACTTCAGGCTTAAGGCTTGACTTGACTTTTATTCAATAGCTAGAATAATGCTTGCTGTCAGGTTGCTTTTGTCATAATGGAAAAATGAAAATGTGATGTGATGGAAATTTGAAATGGGTGAAATGGCAACAAACTGAAACACTGGTCATTGTTCTCTGACTCTATTGTAATAGACGGGCAAAAAGAAGAATGCGTGTTCCGCACCAAGTGTTTTAGTGATGCGGTCATCTTGTTTCATAAATGTGGCATTTTGCTCTGCGTCAATAAATGTTTAGTATTGTTTTATTTATGTTTTAAAGGAATATCACACCCTGAAGACCAACCCCTGTTTTATATGGACTTTTATCATGTCCAGGGGTAAAATGAGCATCTAGCTTGAAATGAGAATCTCAATGAATGAGAGTCTTTGCATGTAGCGCACAATACCCTCCCATCTATCTTTACCTACTGTATTCTCATCCCTCTCTATGTCAAGTTATCCACAAAGCAGGTTGTGTATGACTCTAGCAGCTTTGGTTCTCAAAATAACAATGTATGAAACAAGAAAACAATATCTGTCTCTTTCAGTTGGTGCTGCAGTGTGGTGACCTGTAGAATAAGAATGATTTGCCTTGCTACACTCTTGGCACAAATTATTACTTTGATAAAAAATCACTTGGTTTTGCCCATAGTTATAAAATATATTGTTTACCGCCAGTGGTTTCTGACAATAAAAAAAGAGTAGTAGAACCAATGCTTTTGTATGGTTTAAAAAATAACCTATTCCTCTTCTGTTTCCCTTCTTCCTTCTCTCTCTGCTGCCTCCTTCTCCTCCATCCAGCCTGCGAGCTGATGAACCGCGGTATCCTGGCCTTGGTCAGTTCAATCGGCTGCATGTCAGCGGGCAGCCTTCAAAGTCTGTCCGATGCCATGCACATCCCCCACCTCTTCATCCAGCGTTCCCCAGCCGGGAGTCCCCGCTCCGCCTGCCCACCCACCGGTCGCGTCCCTGGAACCGATGACTACACCCTAATGGTCCGCCCACCTGTCTATCTCAATGAGGTCATCATGCAAGTGGTGTCTGAGTATAGCTGGCAGAAGTTCATCCTCTTCTATGATTCTAATTTTGGTAAGAAAACACTTGATTAATCTCTTATTGATATCAGTAGCAATTACAATATTGAATTTATCCAACATCAATATCGTCCCATCAGTGGTTTCCCAGCACTGTTGGGACCTTATAAGAGCAAACAGACGTCTATGCTCTCTTCCTCTCTCTGTGTATAGCAAATGAACACAGACAAACATTCACATACAGACATGTGCATGCATATTCATATGCATGAAAACACTGAAGGAGGCTCACACATGCATATGCATCTATACATCGTTATGCTGGTGGCACATCAGTCTGCCCTTGTGTGTACGCCGTCTCATTTTGCCCTCCTTCTGCGTCTCTCTCCGTCTCTTCGCCCCCTCTCTTTCCAGTCCATTAACTTGAACATTACATGAGAAAAACTCTATGTCCTTTTATATAGTGGCACTCTGTTCCTTTAGTCTCTTAGCTGCTTTCTGCAGAAATATTGTGTTGCTGTTTTCCAGGCTTGTACACATGTACTCAAATGCACAGGTGTACTTTATACATGTGACACTTAGGCTTATACAACATGCTTCATTGTGTCCTTTTTGTCCTCCAACACCTTCACATCATCACATTCCTGTTATACACGAAAGTGGTGTTGCAAACTTAATCAGACTCACTCACACACCCTGTTCACTCCATTATACAGACAAGAACCATTATAGCTATGGTTTGCACCTCACATCCTTACGTCTGGGCTGCACTGGGTGCATGTGCAGACGTCATGGCTGCGTCGCTGATCTGCTGCGTCCTGTGCACGTACAGTATGTCGTTCATGCAGGGAGCGTGTCTGCTGTGGAGCTGCAACATGAGGTTTCTGCTATGACAACTGTATTCGCTCAAATAAAAGTAGCCTATGTACTCAACTACATACCAGAAATCTGCCGTATGAAGCTGTGTATCTTCCGGTCCTACAAAGTGCTTTTACTTTGAAACAGGTTAACGAAGTGTTGCATATATTTATTTTTGTGATATATTCAACAGATAGACATTGAAACTGTGGTGAAAGATCATTTTTACTGTATTTTGCTGTGAACTGGCACACAGAGAAAATTGGAGAGACCCTGACTCACGAGCGGTGCGGCTCACGTGGGCAGCGTGGCTGCTCTAACCTGATAACATGGGCACTGTGATGAAAAAAAGACGTTCTGCCAAGCACATGCACTGCTAAGACATCACGTTCAGCCCCGGGCGTTAAATTAACTTACTATCGCGTTGAGATAAGGACTTTGCCACATGTTCCCCTTTATGTATGAAGCTAATTCAACTCTTGCTCACCCAGAGAAGACAATGCCAGTGCACTGCATCTAATGAGCTGAAACGCATGTTGCATTTTGAACACCTCAATGAATGCTCTATCTATCTTTACCGCTTATCCTTTGAGGGCCGCAGGTCTGCTGAAGCCAATCTCAGCTGACACCGGGTGAAAGGACAGGCCCAGTGTTTTGGTGGCTAATGAAAAAACACAACCTGTGACATTACTCATTGCTGGGTGGGCAGAATTACAACACACCTAGGAGTTAAAGCCAATAGAAAGCAGTGTAAGAGTTGTCTGCCTTTAGTATTTTATCGTCAAATTACTGCATGTAGCCATTATGGGGCTCCTTCAGACTCATTGTGTTGAATTAACATAATTAATGCGTTGTTGCATTGATCTCCACAGTGATCTCTGGTAGTGGAGTTGTTTTGCAATGTGTTCTGCCGACTCAAACACGAGGCATTACAGCATTTTATCAGCATATCGAATATGTCACGTGAAAGCACTAACTACTGCGCTCTACCATGCAGTTAATATCGGATGCATATTGAACAGTGGCTAATGTGGCCCTTCTGGAAACGCTCGTCCCACACTGCAGACGTCAGCACAGTTAATACCATAATTAAATTAAAGCAACATTTGGAAAGAGCATTTTCCTCCAATCTGCACAGTAATTGGCAGGTAACACAGCTGAGATGGCGAAGAACCAGTCCTCCTCTGTGTGTCTATTGCACATGAAGTAACAACTATTGTCAGACTGAGTCATGATGAATGATTAAGCTGAGGGCAAGAATGGAGTATCAGTATGTCAAAATCAAAGATAGGAATCTCTTCACATGTCGAGAAGAGGCGTCATGCTGAATCTGGATCTTACAAGACCACTCCCTGATGATGGATGATGATCACTTTTAACTTTAAATTCTGCAACACTGTCAAATCCGCCATTACACACTTCAACTTCTTAACATCTGCATTACAGTGACTAACAAATAAATTCACGCCTGTTGGGGAAAAGGTTTTAACCTCAACCTTGCCCTAATCTACACTGTAGGCAAGAGCACCTTTCCCCCTCCAGATGGACAATTTTCAATAAATTTGTTCCCAAATGTGGCAAAGTTCAAACATAGTCGACCCCATTCATCCCCATTCACATTCAATGCACACACACACACACACACACACACACACACACACACACACACACACACACGTTCTTAGCCCACTTAAATCCCTATATCCCCTCTGTGCTCTGTGACCACTGATTCAGCACATGGATCCTCTGGGTTTTGGCAGTGCTGTTCTCTCAGCCACAGAAGGCCCTTTAAAGATATCGCCATTGTTCCCTAATGGCCTCACCCAAGGAGAGAAGGGGGAAGCTTGAATGTGCACGAGAGACCCGTAAAGAGAAAAAGAGAGCGAGTGAGAGAGAGCGAGGTAGAGAGGGAAGAGGGATGGCCTTTTAAGATGATAGCAATGTTCCCAAAAGACGTCGCCTTTGCACAAGGAGAGTTCTTCGGAGAACAGACAGCTGAGTGTGTCGTCTCAAATGAAGCTACGTTGCAACTGTCCCAATCCCTATTTTCAGCTCTACTGGTGCGTCCCGGACACTGAGAACACATGTTTTTCTCTCTATTATCTCTCTCTCTCTTTCCTCTCATAGTTTCCCTCTCTCTCTCTCTCTCTCTCTCTCTCTCCCTCAATCTTCCTTTCGTTTCTCTTTCCTCTCTGTTCATGCTCCCTCTTTCTTCCTTTCAGTCGTCCCTCAGGTGCCTTGTACTGTAAAAGCTGATATGTAATAAAAAAACACATGAGTGACACATTGCTGTTGTCGAGCAAATGTGAGAAGTAGCACTTAGTGGTAATAACACTGTTGGCATTTAGATGATTTGTTTTGTTTTGCTTTTAGCCAATGAGAAGAGGGGCCCCAGGCACAATATTAAAAGGTTATAGCTGGAGTAAAGAGCCTTTTTAAAGTATTCTGCTTGTTAGGATGCCAGTCTTTTATTAGGTGAAAGTGCTCATATTTTGGAAAGACATGCTAGGCTTAATAAAAATGAAAGTGAATAGAGATGATAAAAGGTCTTTGGTATTGTCCGCGGTAAACATTAAATTAAAAGTCGGTGGTCTATATAGAAAGAGTTGTCTTTCATGTGGGGGATCACAAAGACAATATATCTGACACATACTGTATTTGCTGTGGTGCTTAAAGGGACAACTCCTTAAAGTATTTTTCATCTACCAACTAATTCTACAAACATCTGTCTGTCTTTCTGTCTGTCTGAATGTGTTGCAAGCTCTTCATCTGATAGACTCCACCCTTTATATGTGTACTGTAAATTGCCAGAGGAACTGCAGTGCTGAATTTAGTGCAATTTTACCTTCGATATCAATAGAAAATAAATAAACGGGTGACGTGCTCTTTAGCAATCAGTGGGGTTGGAACATTGAGCTTTCAGTCTGTGGACCGAGTCGAACACTCTTCTTCTACGTCTTGGGATAAACTACAGCATTGGTTGGCAGGTGCCAGCCTGCAGCCAATAATATCTGTCCCTCCAGATCATTTTGATTATCAGATTTTTTGTAGAGCTGACACAGACATTCACGAACGTTGCGGTACTCCGTCATCGCAGCACCATTCACAGAATCACTCGATAGCTTAACAGACCTCTTGACAAGCTGAAACTCAATCAATGAAAAAATAACACCAGCTCAGTAATTCATTCAAAGTTATTCATTGGCCAAGCATTTAGGAAGAACATTGACAAATCGTCGTTTTCGATAAACCAGGTAGGATGAACGCAAAAGGTTCTAACGCCACTTCATAGGCTGTATATAAAAGCTCTGCACCAAAACGTCTAGCTCACACTCCCCAAAAAAAATATTGTAGAACTATTTGAGGAGGACTCAATATTTACAAGGAATAATTCCGTATTCCTCCGGAGCATTAATACCAAGCTAACAGCCCATTCTAAACCGGCTGGTTTTAAAGGGGCACTGCACTAGTTTCCTCAACTGAGAGGATATTTAGAATCTATCGTTAAGCTCTTTTTAAAATTAATTATGAAATCAATAAATCTGTGTCCACCTTTTAAGATGATACCATAGAGGCCATGTGTGTCATAATGCAGCCCATAGATGCTGCAGTGTCATGGCTCTGTGCCATGTGCTCATAGTGCTGTGGGTTGGAGTTCAGGTTGTAACCGAAGACCATGGTCATTAAACACGGCTCCCTCACCTCACATAGTGCCATCTAATGAAGCATGGTTATAGTTTAAAACAAAATGTCTTTCCTCTAGATCGACCTCCTTTTTATCTCTAAACTCCCTCGTGATAGTGTGTCCATTAGTAATTCATGAAGTGAGAACAATGGAAAACTCCTCTTTCTAAACTTTACTCCCCAGAGTTGAAAAGTGTGGAAATGTCAACCACTGTCTCACGGGTTCATACAAAGAAGAGGATTCATTCCCATGTTGTGTCTGTTGGTGTTGAAGTGAAGAATGTCGCCTTGTTGCCTCTGCCCATTTGTAGAGAGAGCAACAAAGAGAAATACCTGACAGGGTAGGTGGTAATGAGCAGAAAAAGGTTGAAAAAAAGGATGAAGAGAAAGAGAAGGGGAAGGTTATAAAAGGCCTTGGTCACCCTGTAAAAACAACAAGTGATATTATGTTGTTAAAAAGTGATAGATTTAATTGAGACCTTTTTAAAGGTGAAGGCACCTAAAAACACACATGAAAGTTCATCAAGTGCTTAAGTATAAGGAAAACGTAAATACTCAGGTAAAGCTACATAAGTACAGGTGAATTCAGATAAAGTATTGAAATACAAGTACTAGTTTGGTCCTTCAGACTGTTTTTTATATATGACATCATCAGATACTAAATACTGGAGCATAGTTGGCGAAGCAGCTTGTTACTGTTGTAGTTGCTGGAGGTGAAGCAAGTTTCAGCTTCTTCATATACATGTTATAAACAGGATTGCCAGATACATTGGAGAGAAAAGATAAGTTCTGATACACAAACCTATTTCTGGTTTTCTGACCTGATTTTGGGTAAAATATTGGCTAATTTGAAGATTTATTATCTGAAATGTGACATACAGCTTTTTTACGTATCAGAAGCCAAAAAGATTGGAAACTGTTGGTTTAATCATAAACAATATTGTGCATAATGAAAGGTTTTTGCAAGTTATTTTAAATCTAGATCTTAAATGCAAAGCTGTCGAATAAATGTAGTGGAGTAACAAAAAGAATATCTGGAAGTATAAAGTAGCAGAAAATCTGTATCTCAAAACTCTACTTCAGTGCAGTATTGAGTATATAAAGACAGGCAGCAGGTAGTAAGACATCAAGCAGAGACTGGAAACAGGAAGGTGCAGCAGATGCTTTAGGGAGGATACTTTTGGGAATGTTCTTTTTGAAAAGCTTTGACTTCCAGTGAATACAAGAAATACAACAAACACATTTTGATTCTCTAAAGAAGAAACAACATCTTATTTAACCGTTTCAAGATATTAGATCAAACATGTTTCCAATAGGTCACACACAGTTCTCATATTCTCTGTTTGTTGTCTTAGGGTGTAGGCATTGAGTATATTTCAAAAATATTTAAATATAAACAGAATAGCAGAGCAATCATATTTCTTTCCATGCATCAGCTTGTAGAGAAAACATTGTTAAAACTCTATTTGATATATTTTTCCAAAGTTTCCAGGTACAGACCTACTGTATGTGACTCAGCCTCTATTGTAAGAGGAAATGACTTGAAGCTCTAGTGACACAGAAGGCACATAAAGGACTTGTGTTGGCAAAGGGAAGGGGGGGAAATAAACAAGGATTAATGAGTCAAACCTCAGGAAACTCACAATGCCATTTAACTGGATGTTTGTTAGGACCAAACCTGGAAATAATGAGCCTCCATATTTGAACCATACCAGAATTACAAGGGACAAGGGAGGACGAAGAACAGCGAGGGGCGCATGACGAAACTGACGAGCAGACTCGTTTCTGGAGACAAGGGAAAAAAGGAATGATGAGAGATGAATTAATAGATGAAAAGATGGATTTATTTCAGCAGCAGGGAAGTGGGGGGTATGTTGAAAAACACCTAAAAGCTATGCCAAGTGAGACATGTGAAACTTGATGATGAAAGCAAATTCAAAGGAGTGGAGGCAAACAGGTGCATTCATGAGGCAAAGACCAAAGATCTACAAGCTTTATTCCGGGAGGTCATGTCTTACTCTTTTTCCCCTAGAGTAAACTCGCACGGAGAGCCACAGAGAAAACGAGATGAGAGAGATTGTGAATGTATAAGGGAGAAGGGAAACCATAAAGCAGAGAGGGAATAGAGACAGAGATCTGAAGGCATAGCAGAAGATAGGACGAGGATAAGGCAAATAAACACAAACAACCATCAAAAAAAAGGGTGAAATACATTTTGCAGAAGGACAGAAGGGTCTGACCCGAGATAAGTAGTTTACATCATCGGAGAACAGTGTGAGTTGAACATCATAAGCAATGAAAAGTCGAGTTAGAAGTAAAGGGACAAACCAAAGCGAAGCTGCAGCATTGAATATGGCAGACTGCTTTGAGAACATGATGTTATTGTGGTGCAAAGTGCTGCGTGGAAAAGGCTTTTACAGTTCTAATTACTGCAGTAACATACTGTTTTATTGTGTAGTTTACATTTTATATTGTCTTTGTAGCGAATCTCAGCAGAACGAAAATATAGCATTTATTTTTCTGTTTCACAGACTTGGGTAAATGAATCAGCCTCCCCCGGTTGTTGCATTGTTTTGATGGCAACAATTAACGTAAATTCAATCAATTCCGCACACGCTTGCTCTTCATTGTTTCCTGTGAGTTTCACTAATCATGCACATTTCATATCTTTGCTTCTGGTGGTGAAGATGCAGACATGTGAGACACAGTTGTCTCATATTTACCAAGAAGTATTGCTGCTAAAAATCACACACGGCCATCCCCAGATGCTTGGCATGAATCAGGGATCCATTGTTTTCAACACGGTTCAACATTGTGGTGACACACAAACGTTATCAAATGAAACCTTTAACAGAAAATAAACCTGCATCTCATCATGGCAGCTGTTACATCCAGATCTATTGATATCAAAGTTGAAAGAATCAAGGTGGGTTCCATTAGATATCTATGGTTAGTGGTAACGTTAGTGTAGCACAAAGGGGAGATTGGGAAGGCACTGCCTACCTAAAAGGTGCCAAGCCTTTTGTGTAGTGTTGGTTTGTAAGTGTTAGTTAAGCTCTCTGTGGGGACTTCAGGAATCTGAGGCCTGGGGCTTTGAGAAATATAAAAAAAGGAGTGAAAGAGAGAAAGAGAAGGACGAAAATAAAGCAAGAATGGTGGATGAGGATAGGCACTTAAATCTGAAGGAATAAATGATTTAGAAAACCAATAAGCAGCCGGCAGAGGGCTGCTGATGCTTGAGGGCCTAAATCATTTTATGCCCTGTATGGAGGTAAATTCCCAAATTTAGGTTTAGATTCTGAGGGCCGGGCACTTAAACATTTTCAGCCACGACTCCAACCGAGATATGCACTCTCTAGACCCAGACTTATGAGCCACAGGCATGCATTCCAGTTTGAGGCTCAATCCATATTTCAGGAACCACTGCCTTTGAGCTATACAACAATGAAACGCCCGGGGCAGGGTTAAAGATAGCCAGAGGTAAAGACGAGTGCAAAGACAAAGCCACGAGATAGTGATGTTGGGCTAACAGCAGAGCAGGCTGGAGATAGGTGAGAGGCAGTTGCAAAAAAAATGTATTGTGTTTACAGTTGTATATATTTACCTTTCCGTTATGCTTTTCCAAGAATTAAGTTTTATGTTGTGACAATGTAAGGTGATCAAATCTAAAGTTTTCGTTGGGATGAGCCCTTATAAAGATAACTTGCAATTATGACATTTAATTAAAAAAAAAAAACAGTATTGTATTAGTGAAGGCAATATCTTTTCATCTTTAGAGAAGGTGTAATGATAATGAAACTCAACATTGTGTTTTTAGGGCAAAGGTCGAATCCCTGAGAGGAACGACGCAAGGAATGTCTTCACTATAAAACACTGCCATGTGCTACTAGCTGTTGTTGAAATTGCATTTTTATTCAGCTCACCTCTTTGGCCTTGATGTTTTTTTATCCTCCTCTGCTGTCCTCCCTCTAAAGTACCGTTCTCAGTGCAGGCTCCAGAAACCCATCTTTTTCCCATAGATGGTGGAAATGACCTATGTATTGTCTTGACCAGCATGAGTATCTTCTCTTTTATGGCTTACTTTTGTGATATTTCCATGCTGAACACAAACACATCACTTGAATGACAAGTTGCAAATAATATTCTACTAATAAAAAACAAAAAAGATAGAAAACTAAGTGGTTAAAGTAAGTGAAAGATAATGTTTAGTCTGTTGCAGAGTTAAAAGAAACTAGCACTGGCTTGAAGTTGGATGCAAATGCTCGTCTCCTGCGTGAAATTGACGGACCTTACACATCAAACGGAGCCTGTGCCTCACAGTGGAATAAAACCTTGGACTGAACACACTCCCAAAATTAGATTCATCTTGATAGAACAGAAAGCAAACAAGGGAAACCGAGGGAGGTTTCAGATGGATAGCCAAGGGAAGAGAGAAAGATGAGAGGAAAGCAAGCAGGGGGAGGAAGAAGTAGAGATTTCTCAACGCAGACAGAGTACCACTGAGCTGGTCGGTACATGCAGGTGCAATCCCTCCGTGCTGTTGGCTGCTACACTACATTAACTCGAGCTTTCACTTTGAGCCAGGGACTTGGAGGATAGATGGGAGAGAAGGGAAGCCTGACGAATGGGGAAAAGAGACACACACACAGAGACCTTAACAACTCAAAAAAACTCAACCCTGTTTTATAAGAAATTATGGAAAACGTTCAAGCTGATTGAGTTTTCTTCTCAAAATGTCAGATTCACTTTTCTAAAATTTTGAAAAGCGATGTTGGCATTTTGCAAGGTGATAGAAGGTGCTCCAGGAAGGCCATCAGTATTCCCATCACCAATGATGGAGCTCTTTTATCAAAAGAAACTTGCATATCATTTAGGTCTTCATGTTCTCTACTAAGAGCAGCACAATAACAAAGGGAACAAAATAAACTTTACAATCATCACTACACAGCGTGGATGAAGTTAAAGGAAACGTGGCATCTTATCCACCAGCTTGATTAGGTTACTGAACTAAGAAAACATTTCAACCAAATGTACCCAGAACTCTTTTCAAGGAACAAAAAAGTTCTTGTACACTGTTGTCTCCCTGAGTTTTCACTGCAGTCTAAAGCCAAGGGGAGATAAGGCAAATTAGCCGATAACAACCGATATCTACAAAAAGCTGTACAGAATACAGAAGACTAACGCTTTATCAAATCATTTCCTAATACAGAAATCATTTGATTGGGTTATGGTTCAATCATAGACAGGATATAAACAGAATTTGTTCTAAGGTGTCTGTCCAGGGGGGTGATTGTAAACATAATATATATATAGATATGTACAGAATTGCAACTAATATATAGTGAGGGCAGGAGTACCGGTCTGCTGAGAACTGTATCCTGTTCGGGAAAATACGCAAAGCGAAAGCAGCATCTCCTGATGTTAAACCGAATGCTCGACCAATCAAAACACTGTACGCCCCAACCCAACAGTTCCTGTGCTTTACGACCACCTGAGCAGAGATTTCTTGGTTTTCTGTGTCGGATTTCCCCCAAACTTGAATTAGACCCTGGCTACTGCAGTGGAGACAGTGGATCTCCAGCAAAGGTCACTAGTTCCCAGGGAAAGTGGAAACGCAGCTATAGTGTAAAAAAACCTGAAGTGACTCAGGGTCATACAGACTCTCTAAAAGTTTTAGAAAATGTTGCAAAAACCACTTAGTTGAAGGGGAATAGCATGGCAGCAGTAATACACTCATCCATATTAGATGAGGATGAAGAGGGCCGGGACTGTGGGGATGCACAGTGTCTTTGCATCTGTGACTCGGGGGAGTGGTTGAGTGAGGTGACAGCGCTTGGGGAAAAAGCTGTGGAGGTGATGGGTGATCAGGGTGTTAATGGACCGGTACTGTCTCCTGAAGGAATGTTTCTTAAACAGATGGTTGCCTGGGTGGGCAAGGTCGGTGGCAGTCTCTTTATCCGCTATGGTGTCCTGACGCTCCTTGATGGAGAGCAGCTGACAGTCAATGATCCGCTCAGTGGTGGGGGACCACACGTTCAAGCCTCGTCCTCTGAACAGCGGCATAATCAACCGAACTTGAAGGTGTTTTTGACCATTAATGTGTAAAATTGGACAGTGATAAATCCATAGTTTAAAGTTGCATGTCACCGTTGTTCTCCACCTCCTTTTCTGTGTCACTGGTTACATCTCTAGGCTCGTCTTACTTTTGCAGTTTATTAGAATTAATCATAGAACTGTTTCGCACTGTTAAACATGAATATTATTTCTTTGATAACTTCTTAAATTTAATGTTTTTTTATGATTGCATCCTTAATTACGAACTCACAATCCAAACTGCAGTGTATCACATTATTGTTTATAGCCTCCACTGCATGAACGAATATCTGACATCGTCCTAAATCACGTTAACTAACACGACACAAATTCTTTACAAATACACTGTTTTTTTATTGCAGTGAGTTTGAGTGAGCTGAAGGGAGTGAGGCTGTGGGGTTTGTTTTCTAAGCTGCTCAAACAGTGGAGCAAGGTAAATGCATTAGACACACAACCTGCACTATAAGCCAGGGTGGAGAAAGGATTGATGATGGCAAATGCAGCCAGACTGACCCTTCAGTCAGTCACTAAGGCAAGCACGCAGATGGAGAGAAGAGCAGACAGGCCGACTAAAGAGGCCAAAAATACAGCCCAGGAAAAAAGGCAGAACTTGCATAAAGCACCAAAACAGTTCAAACATGAGTGTGTTGGTAAACACCTGTTGGTGCAAACTGTACTGGCACTAAGTAATTAGTAAAACAAGCACGGCATGCGTGAGAATAAGCAACTTAATGCTACCAAAGAGTTCTCTACATTCTTTAATTTCTTTTTGATCTGTTGACAAAAGCTTTTCGATTCTGTTGATAGACTTTACATAGACTTCTTTTTAACCACCGAGAACATAAATCTGTGTAAAATGTGTGTGTAGCTTGGCACCATTGATTATATATCGCAATGGCTGTGACAGCATGAATATGGATATTTAAGACTTGCGAGCTGAGCTTAAATCTTGTTTGTGTGCATGTGTATGTGCATGCATTCGTGTGCAATCATACATCTCTGTGGCTGTGTTTGCTCTCGTGCTTATTGAAGCTCTTTATTGTAGTGGAACACAAGCATGATAAACTAAAGCACAGGGTTAAATATCTTTTAAATAAACCTTAGTTTCAACTGTCGAGTGCTTTTGTTCCGGCAGTAAATGAGGACTCCACACACATATTGTTAATCAGTCAGTATCAACTGCTTGATGGAATGGTTTTTGTCTTGCCTCTTATTATAAATTTAGAAGTAAGTACTATTATTACTTCACATTATTATTTCTGATAATTAATAATACCAATTACGTTTTAATTGCTTGCTACCTCTGTGCTGCTGGACAGATTAGAGCACTGTTGTTTGGCCATTCAAGATCCTGATGTCTCTGTTTGCTCATCACACACAAGCACAGGGATACAACAACAACAACATCACAATTAGCAGACAACCCATGACTGTAGATCCATGAGCCACACAGCAGTGCAGAGATATGTTGGGCTAACACGGCAACACACGCATCATCCAGCTGTTCAGCAGCTTCATCCGTTTATGTTTATTATGTTTCTATACCACTGTAGGAAAGGAAATAAAGTAGCAGGAGGAGGACTTCAACTTTCCACCTCAAACTATTATCACTTCACTGCCATGTTCGTCCTGTTACATCGTTATGTTGTCGCTAAAAGACTGACAACATCCTCCAGTAATGTTTCACTGTGAAAAAAGGTGTTAATGTGACATCTCTCCGAAAGACCCTTCGCTGTCCTTCCTGAACCTTCTGAACTCCCAGTCTGCTTGATATTGTTAAAATCAGTGTCATCTGCGCGCACTGGGTTGTGTGTGTGTCTTCTCTTTTGAATTAATTTCTTTCTGAATCAAAGCTGTTGCCTGGCGCGTCTCCTCTTAATATGCTGTTAAACCTCCAGAATTGGACATTGATGCAATCCCACTGTCGCCCCAGCCCTTTGGCCCTTAACAAGTCTAATCAATCCAGTTAATTGCTTAGCCATGACACTGGAAATGACGACAGTGTCATTCATTTTCCATATCAAATACATCATTAGGTAGTTGCTTTTCATAGCCTCACACACATACACACACACACAAACGCACACACACACACACACACACACACACACACACACACACACACACATCATTGACATCATTAACAGCGGTCTCAACCAAAGTGCCTTAATTAGGATTACCTTGACCTGCAATGTAGCTCATTAAGTATGGAGCAGTCTCTGCAGTACAAGTACTGACACCAGCATCCTGGTTTTGTTATCATACAAAAATAACCCTTAATAGAGATAATTATGGTGGTTTGGCGAGTTAATTGAAAATCTTAACAGTGTCACAAGCTATTTCTGCTCTCAGGATCCCAGTGGGAACGTACATTAGATTCAGCAAAACTGCTACTTATTTGGGCTTTGTCCTCAATGCACATAACAGAATATGCAGCACTAGGAAAGTTCTATAGGACTTTTGGGGCCCCAGGCTAATCATTATAAGTATATAGCGTTTATTAATTCTTCAACCAAACCTGTAAAATGAAGATCTTTTTGGCAGACGACTAGCAAAAAAAAGTATTTTTTAGAGACACACTCACACATATAGAGGAGTAAAGCCTCTGTTTAAACTATAACTATAAGATTAAATTAAAAAAATGTGCCTCATTCACTAGTCTTAGTTCAGAGGACAGATGCTTCAATTTATTCTGTGTGTACTCAATGTTTTTCGGTCACTGAGGGACACAAATCTCAATCATGAAGTTACTTTTATTGAGCTGAGTCATCTTATCTTTGTCTAGACAGTCCTTGTGGGTCTGAATCGATCCATATTATTTGGGATTAGCTGTAGATGAAGCTGAATGTCATCACTGTAGCAGAGAGAGCAGTTTTAGATTATCAAATGATTTGACCGAGGAGAAGCTTGTACAGAAAAATACAGGCCTTAAATAGATCCTTGAGGAAAAGAAACGAGAAATGTGAAATAAAAAGTGTGATGCGAAATATATGGCAAGAAATCATTGCCACAATTATTCGAACTATATCCGCACTTGAATAATACATTCATCACAATCACGGGTGAATACTTTGTGTGTAAATCTGAACACCACTCAATTTATAATTTCCCTTTGAAAATTGTATATGAGTTTATTTAAAACCCAACTCGAGTATTTATTCATCTTACGGCTCTCAAATCCAGATGGAAACCAATTGCAAGCCAACAATTCAAAGGCTATAATCAAATTAATCTATTTCATCAAGACTCAAACAACTAATTGTGGTTCGTGAGTATGGGCTATGCAAATAGAATTTGATTGATTGATTGAAACAGTTGGACAATTCAGACATTTAAATGAGTTAAAAAGATATAACCCAAACAAACAAAATAAAACACTTTGCAGGATGTTATTTCATTTCTCCATTCCAACCCAACAAACAACTTAAACCATAATGTTTGTCTTTTGCTACTGATGTATATGCATCAATGCTCTCGTTTAACGTCTGTGTGTGAGGGTGCACGTCTACAAAATACTTCTTTATCTTCAACATTTTCTAGCTATGTGCTGACAACACAAGCTGTGGCCCAGATAAACACAAAGGATAAAATTCAAGTGATGCAAATGCACTGATAGCAAAGAATCACCTCCAGTAAAAGCTCATGAACTGAGATATTTACTGAACCTATTCATATAGAGAGATAACAAATCAGCTAGTGCAGAGATTACGGTGTAGAGTCACAGTGAAGGTTTTAATATTAGAAATATCTCCGCCTGTCGGAAATAATGTTTGGAGTATAATATCTCCAAAGGAATTTGTGTGTGGAGCCAAATCTAAAGTCCCATTTGTATCTCCATCTGTCTTCCTCCAGATATCCGTGGTATCGAGGATTTCCTGGACCGGACCTCTCAGCAGGGAATGGACGTCTCCCTGCAGAAGGTGGAATCTAATATCAACATGATGATCACAAGCCTGTTCAGAACAATGCGTGTGGACGAGCTGCATCGATACAGGGATACACTACGCAGAGCCGTGCTGTTCATGAGCCCAGCCACTGCCAAGGCTTTTATCACTGAGGTAAGGAAAGAAGGTTTTTTTCGTCCCACGTTTCTTTTTTCCAGTCGATAATGTAAATGGAAAACACTGGTAACAGTAGTTCAAGCTTTGCTCACAGCCGCTTCTATAGAGATGTTAGACTGTTTTGTCGATCTGAAGACTTTGATACAGAAATAGAAAATAGTTGTGTAGGTCAGTACAGCTCCTCCTGGACCGGGATCAATCAGGAATGGATTTCTTTGGTCCGTTTTTGGTAAAACATCCAAAGGAGCATGTGCAGAGGGAAGCAGAAGCCATAGACTCTGTTGACTATGCCTGAAGTCCTAGCAAACAGCAGGATCGTCTTTTGTCAAGGTTTAAATATTATATCAAATGAATATAAATGAAAACTCAATTTACTACAGATACACTAGTAAACTGTTGTAAACATCAGCATCTATCCATTAGCGATACCGCTTATCTTTTAAGAGACATGGGGAATCTGGAGCAAGTCCCAGCTGACATTCGGCGAGAGGCAGGTTACACCGTGAACGGGTCCCCAGCGTGCTGCAGGGATGACATATAAGATGCTTTCAGACATGCACTGAACTCCCGATGATCTCCTGAAATGATCCATAGTGGTTGTATATGAAAATGCAAACGTCTGAGTCACTCTTTAGAGTTTATCCTGTCAGCCCCCTAGTAAAAATCTGGATAATGTCGAGCGTATATGAGAACACAGCAGGGAAATCTCCGGAGTATTCATTGCAATGAAGTGGGCACATTGATGATGTTTCTAACATTCGAAAGGCAAACTTCTGACCCCGAGTTTTTCCGTAGTTCATGTGTGAAAACTGTAAAAATAGAGACAAAAAACTATTTTTCAATCACACCTTCATTATAACCTAACCCAAATCTGCATGTCTTTGGACTGTTGAAAGGAAGCTGGAGAAAAAACAATGCAGAGAACATGCAAACTCCACGAATACATCATCATTATACTCTCTTTCAAGTGTTTTTAGGTTTTCAAGGTATTCTGGAAGATTTATGCTTCACCGGGCCATACATGTACTTCTAATGTTCAGAGTCTCACATATGTTTATATGTTCATCTCTACGAATTGTCCAGATCAGCTAAATAACTCCCTGAACATGGCATGGCCCTCACTTACATCAACATAGGACACAGGCATATATTCTTCAGTTTCTCTCAGCTCCTCTTCCCCCCACCAGACCAGTATTTGTTCATAAATGCCTCAAAATTAGATTTTACGAATCTCGTTAATCAAATCAAATGTCAGAAACCTTTGTTTTATTCTCAGTGGAGCTCACCTCCCGCTACGTGATTGATCTGTCCTTTGAGATGGTCGCTGTGTCAGATGAGGCCGTCACAGAGTCATAAATCCTCACCTTTACTCTACTGTCTACCGCTCCGTCTGTCCCTCTCTCTGTGTCTGTGGTCAAGTCAGTATTGATTTACCGTATATGGTCACAGACAAGGCATGCAGCTCAACCTACTTAAATATATACATACTATACCCCCTCGTGCTCTTTATCTCTGCGGAAGAAGACAATTAGGGTACTTCCTTGTGCTCTTAAACATAAATGATGTGGAGGTCATGGCTGACAGCAATAGGCTCCAGCATTAGTTATGAATTCATAATTTGAAGTGGTAGGATGGGCTTAATCCCGTGTGTCATGTCCTCATCTCAGTTTAATTAAAAGTGACCTCGGAAAGAGCAATCACAATCTAATTTGGTTGGAGGCGTAACAGGGAGGGGGTGGGGGGTGATAGATGGGGTGTTATTGTGTGTCTGCGAGTGCGTTAGTGTCAGTATTTGTGTGTAGTCTTATGGCCTTGTGAGTGTGGAGACACACTGGAGTGAGTACACCGCGCTGGCCACAGGACTATGACGGAGTGTCTCAAGGTTTCACACTCTTCGATCACACTGAGGAAATCTTAAACCTGGCTTTAAGTGATTTGTGACCACTGGAGAGCAGAGAGACACCGAAACAAACCCAATAACAAATAGAATGGAAGTGAGAGCTCGTATCTCCGCCAAGGCCCCAGAGTCACATTTTAAATCCAATCCATCCGCACCAAATTGCACACACGCATACAAATCAGTCTCCGATTTGTCTCATCACGATCTTCGTATCATTTCTTTCGAAATCCTGCATCCGTCCCCTGATCCAGACCTGCACCAACATTTAACGGGTTCTTCCCTGATCCCGACTGCATCCTTCCAAGTTCCATTTTAATCCTGCTAACAAACAAACAAGATGAAACAGATGAAAACATAACCTCCATGGCTTCAGGGTTTTGTTTAGGTGTTCAGTGAATAATCAAAACGCAGATTTTCTTATCCCATTAAAACTTTTCCCATACTAAACTGCACGCTCTATTAAATTCAGTGGGTTGTTGTTGAACCAGTGTGTCGACCTATAAAACACAGAGTGAGAAGCTGTTTTAATGTTTCCTCTTTGCTTTCCGCTTTCTCAGCAGCTAAGGTTGGTTATTCTCTTCATAAAACTGTGGCAAAATAAAAAAAAAGAGTGTATCAGACACACATTAAAATCAATTTAAAAACAATACTGTGTGTTTTCTCTAACCACATTTTAGTGACAGGGTCAGTCTAAGTTGGATCCTCTCGGTCCCTTCACACTTGATTTACCTCGCTGAGCCCCGAAACAAAGAGGGATGATTGGTTTGGAATAGAAAATAAGGCCTCTGATGAAATAAAGCAAGAATAAACTGTGCAAAGGGCCTAAAATATTCAGAAACTGATGATTGAATATACTGTTATTATCACTCATTCAGTTGTTTTATGAGATCTGATTCACAATAGATGGGGAAAATTGGTTTAGCTATTACACAATATAAGAAGTGTCGGCCTCCATTTGAGTGTGTGAGCAGAGACCAAAAGAGTTTCTCTCTCCTTCGGGAAGGTTGACAAAGAAGTCTTTTAATCTAATTTAGTCAGACATCAAGTGGAGAGGGGGTTCTGAGATGAAGTGTCGGGAGATGCTAAAGATTGGTGGATAAGATTGATGATCGCATCTCTCCCTCTTTCTTTATCTCTCTCTCTCTCTCCCTGGCAAGCTGGTGAGGAGGGGTAAAGGAGAGAGGGATGGATACAAGGACTAAGACGCAGGCTGGTGGAGGGACATGTGGGGACAGACACAGATTACTGGGACCTTGTTTTTTTTTTCCTCTATCAGAGTTATTTGTGAGGTCATTTGTCACAGAGTGCACCTCCCATCCAGATGCATTAGGGACTGATGTTAGATACCAACTGAGAGCTGTGCCAAAATTGTGTCAGTGGGTAGAAGGAAGTGAGACGGGGACATGAGAGATATGGCAAAGAGTGATTAGAGGACAGAATACAATTGAGGAAATGCAAGGAGGTGCCTAAATGTTACTTTACGTATAACATTTATCAAGTAGGTTTTGTGTTTTAAACTTTAATTTGATTTAGATTTTTTGTACAATTGTATCCTTGCACAACTCTTTTTTGTCAAGTTACTCTGATACTGTGTTCAGCCTCTGTAACTGTCCAAACTGTGTGACTGGACACAAAAGGAAAACAAACACAATGTTGTCAAAAGAAGCAAAGCAAAGTGAGATAAACTAAACAAGGGACAAAATATTCTTCCGATGAACACAGAAACAAATACAGGGGCAATGACCTTAAAGTTAAATGTGGTGAGCAGCCCACTGGTTCCTGTTCATTTGGCCATTCGCAAAGTTCTGGGTTCAACCTTCACCATGTGTGGGGTGGATTTGTTATGTAGTTAAATAAAGATGGACGACACATCTCCACTTCCTCTCACTGTCCATAAACTAAGCCAAAATATCCCAGATACTAACGGGACCATCTTCATCTTCATCTCCAAAAATTTGGAGCCAGGGTCTGCACATTAATCCTCATGGAGCTGCTATGTTGAGGTCCTACCAATCGTGACGTTTCACCTGTTATTGTATCAAATACCTACTTAAAACTAGACTTACTTGAACATACACCAGAGTGATAAGAACTATCTAACGCGACAGATACTATCTTTGAGAAAGATATATTTGATGTGTACTTTGACTTTTTAGTTTGACCCATGTCCCATCCAGTAACATGGAGGAGACAGGGTTTATGACTGATACTGCAGCCATCTGCCAGGGGGCGATTGAGGCCCTTTGGCCTCAATCGTCTGATGATCTGAATCCACAACACAGATAATGTTGAATTGACAGATTGACAACAGACTTTGCACCTCCAAGTCCTCATTAGCAAAACTGTTAGAGAGACTGGGTTTAAAGCCAACCTGTGATATTCAGATGGTAGATTGTGGTTTTTACGAGTCTGTTGGATCACCTCTCTCTTGTAGTGACTTATGTTTTAGTCTGTGTCCTTGCCTTCCTGTGCTTTGTGTGTTTTATATCCCTATTGTAATGTGAGCCCAGCACAGAAAAAAGGCCAGCTCAACATCTGCTGGATTCTCATTAGAATGTCTGCCACCATGTGCGTCTATGCGTTTTACCACACAAGCACACCGATCTATTCTCATAACCAAGAGGCCCATTCAGTTTTCTGCATTATTTAACATTTCCCTGCTTGCCTTTTTCAGTCGAGTGCACGTGGGTGAATGTACCAGTCACTGCCAACAAGGCATCTTGCCGGTACATCTCTCTATTCCACCCACTGCATGTACACAGAGTAGCAAAGTAGGTTTTCTTGCCTTGGGACCACTGTCTTATTAAAAATATTACTTGTCATGAGTTATGGATGTCTTTCCTGGACTTAGTCAGCTCATAAAGGGCCGATACCATAATGAATTCAAGACGACAGATACTTTTACAGTTGTTGCTATGACATTTTCTCATGGGTGAAATATGCCTGTGATGCTTGGTTACTAAAACATGAGGGAACAAAAACGGAGACCATGTGATGTAACATGATATATATATATAATCCTATAATATAGGTCGTAATAGTTATATATATTCATAATCTAACCATTTATTATGTATTAATCCCACACATGGTGACAATGATCTTTCTGCAGTAGCAATATATGTTTACAGTAGATAACGCCATTAACCAGTGTAACCTGCAGTGTTTATAACAAGGTTAAACTAAGAGAGTACATGACTGAACAGCCTTTTCATATGAATCTGGAAGAAAACTGATTTCATTGGTATCTATAGGATGCTGATATGAAAAAGAAAGACACTGTCTATCTGCGTTCCACACGCTGTTGTTCTGAAGCCACTTCTTGGCAAAGGTAGCATGAAATAATGAGCCAATGAATATTATATGAACTGAAGTATTAGTATTTGGAAAATAGACAACATTACCCTGAGTCAAAATTTATTCAGGCCGAATTAGTATTCTGTTTCACATTCTCTGTCACACACATACGCACATAGGCGTCATATTATATATGCAAAGAAGTGGAAAACATGAATTTTGCCATTTGATCTCAAAACCGTTAAAATGTTAAAACGTTGTCATTTTGGGACTGTTTTCTCTTTAACTGACGTTTCTCACTTGAAGGACCATCAAACGGGTCGGAGATTATTCCAGAGATGACAGATGTCGCAAATGAAACATGAAGGAAAATATTCTGGATAAGACACGTTGAATAATGTATTCCCTCAATATGGCTGCATCCACTTCAAAAACTTTAGCCCTAGTGAAGCTTGATAATCTCTGTCTGCGTTTGACTCGCAGATCGAGAAATAACAGGGACATGGTCAAGAGCTGGCACTAAACCTAACCCTAACTGCAATAGGATGCCAACATAGTGTGTGTGTGTGTGTGTGTGTGTGTGTGTGTGTGTGTGTGTGTGTGTGTGTGTGTGTGTGTGTGTGTGTGTGTGTGTGTGTGTGTGTGTGTGTGTGTGTGTGTGTGTGTGTGTGTGAGAGAGAGATCTGGGTTTTACTCAAGGTTGTGTTGTTGGGACCTAAATCGTTTAACACAGTCACGTTATGGCGTCCGGGGAAAGTTTAATGTTAAGCAAGTAAGGTAAGTCTTCAGGAAACAAAAGTAAGTCAATGCAATGTCCTCTAAAGCCAAGGAGAAACAGTGGTGTGTGTGTGTGGGTGTGGGTGGGTGTGTGTGTGCGTAATAATGAAGAAATGTGGCCTTGGAGACACCTTCTGTCGTGGTTGGAGGCTGTTTTCAGGTACTTACACATCTGTCACCATAACGGCATCAAAACTGTGCAAAATAGAGTCACTAAACTTTACAGGTGTGTAACTGACGACAAAATAAGGCAGAACTTAAAAATGGGTTTAGTCCGACCCATGATTACTGAGTAGTAATTTAACATTGAAATGACTTCTAAGTACTCAGGTCAGTTCAAATAGAAATGCTATTAAAGGAACTGTTATATATGCTCCTCTCTTCTACGGTCTGGAATGGCCTGAAGAAAACGCATTTGGAACAGTAGGAAGTTACTTTACTCAGTGGGTGAAATGCTGTTGTTATGGTCAGGGTGGGTGGCTGTGCTGTGAGGTGTGTTTTAAAAAGTTGGTGAGCTGTTGTCATAGCTTCAGGATTACTTTTTCTTCTGCTGTATCGCTATATTCACCGCTATCTATCTACTTTTTTATTCTAAACAGTAGCACACAACCCGGTTCTGATTACAACGCAGGGATCGCCACATTAAAGTCTGAGAAAACCCAATAAAGTCTCTGGAACAATCTGCCAAAACCTACCAGAGAGTAGTACAAACAAAAGCTATTTGGAGCTACACATGTCAGTCTGCAGACATTTAACCAGCAACTAGCAGAATGTGCTGACTTTGAAACAGGGCTGACTTTCCAATATTTGATCTCTGCGTGTTCAAAGCTACAAGGAGAGATCACATATCTAATGCACGACTTACAGATGCTTCGGTCACAAGTGAAAATTAGAGCGAAGGAGATGAAATTGCACGCTAAACTCAATGGATGAATACAAAGAGAATCCCAATGCAAGGATTGACACAGAGGGTAGTTGCTTAGAATAATGTATTCTTCGAATTCTTCACAGTTGTTACTACTGTACATGAGAATTTTGGCATCCCGAATGTGTGTGTGGGCGCTGTGCGACTGATTGTCCCCTTTGCTTTTCATACAAACATGTATTTTCCACATTTTGACTGACATCTTAAAATGTTTATCAAACAGCCATGTGGCAAAAGCAGCAGTTCAGTCTTGCAAAATAATCCAAACCTTTCACAGGTTTTGCTGAATGAATCAAGTAATTATAGCTGTTGCTGTAGTTTATCAAAAGATTGTACTGAGCCTTAAGTCAGGCAACAGAGCCAGGAAGTGAATTAGGAGAAAGAGAGAACATGGCCGACTGAAAGAGGAGGAGACACCGGTGGGAGTTTGGGCCGGCGAGTTTAATAGAGAGTTTTTTGATTACACATTTCACAATCATCGTCAATTCTGCTGATTTCTGCTGCAGTGCGATGCCAGAAGGCAATTGTTTCTCTGATTCAATGAACGCAACACAGATGAGACGTGGAGACATAACATTGGTCAATTTAAATAAATGGCCATCATCGCTTATAGACACCGAACACAAAAGTAATTATTCACAGCGATGATGGAGCTGTATCAACCACAATATACCATAAAACATAAACAAACGAACTTAAACAAGCAGGTATCACTACACAGCAAATAGTAATAACTATCATACAGAAAATAATAATTATGATGTAATGGGGAAACATGTTCTCCTTGACTTTGGTAGAACAGAACAAGGTGCCATGCTTGTATTGTTAAGCAGCACCAGCTTCGAAAAAATGTCTTCTCTTATGTCAGAAATTTGTCTTGTGCAAATTTGTCTCTGGGTACAAATCTGAATTCAGTCTAATTCATTCTCAACAATCATCCCAGAGGGGTCTGGATTTGCAGGCACGTACTGCTAGTGGAGCCTTAAATCAGATGTTGTGATGCTGCCCTGCTCCACTGCCAATGATGAATATGTATTTTCTCATCAACACCCTGTGCATGAATTTTCCACGATTTCTAATGAATTGCCTCTCGTTCATTTTTGGTCCAAAGAGCCATTAAATATGTAATTGTGGGAGAAAATGTGGCCTGTCAATTACAGTCGAGAGGGGATTTCTGCAGGATACATACTGTATATATCACATTATATTATTTTATCATAAAAAAATCTGGTATATAATAAACAAACAGATTTAATAGCATCCACTCATCTTATTTAAAAGTCCCTGTTATATAACTCATAATATTCTGTCTTTCTCTTGTATATCTGTGTCTTGTATCCTCCTGTTCTATGGTTGATTTACGTTGATGGGGATTTATGATCTGGCTGACTTAATTGTTAATCATGCTGAGTACACTCACACGGAGGATTACTGCGTCAAAGGACTGTTTGATTAAATGTCAATGTCTTTTAAAATGAACAGAAATTGGAGAAATTCCAACATGGAGATATATGACAGGAGTTCGATATTCAATATGCTCTCATCCGTTGTGCTTCCTCTTTTACTTACTGACATGTGAAGGCCAATATCTCAGTTCGGACATCAACTGGACTTTTCCCCCACTCAGCTATAGAGAGCAGTGGGTTAGCCAGGTGTGGTCAGAATTAATTGAAAGGTATAAAATGAGAGTGATTTACATGTTGATGTGTGGGTGGTTGGACTGAGTTCTTTGACTTACTGGATTTGCACCCAAACACAATTGGGCATCTCTCCTGTGATGTCTTTGCTTTGGCGATGGAGCATGAGGAACATATACTGACCTTTGTGGGACAGTTCCAGAGATATATGGAGGAGAGGAAGTGAAATGGAGAGGAGGACTTCATGATAGAATGACAGATGGGGAGAAGGTGGACAGGAGGGAACTGAGGTTCCAGCGATGACAAATATAGGGGATTTGAAGAAAGATGGCTGACACAGGAAAATCGGTATATCGGTTAAAAAAAGTTGTAGTAGGTAGGAAGGTGAAATTGGAAGATGAGGAGGGTAAAGAAAAGTCTTGAGTAAAAGTTTAGAGGTTAAGTGACGCAAGTAATGTAAAGTTAAAGGAGGTTAGTAACTGTGTGACATCACAAAGTTAGTCTGCTCCTTTTAAGCCACAGTTTCTAAATACGAGCTCTGTGCATTGCTCTGAGGATTGAGTGCTTTGACTTTCACAGTATTCACTTACCACCTAGACCTTGTAATAAATAGAAGACACAAGAATCTCACTTTCTATAATAGGGGGCCTTTAATGCTCACATGCATGGCTCGGATCTTTACGACTCTGAAATTTGTCTGTTCCTTATTAGAGGTCAGTGTGAAAGTGATTCAGACGGGCAAGGTGAAATGGCAGGATAGATAAAGGATAACATAAATGGATGATTTAAGTGTGAAGGGTGAACATGTGAAGAGGAAATTAATAGAAAACATAAAGAGAAATGGTGATGGGGGGAAGCAGAAGGGCACTCAAGCATTTATGTACAGAAAATAGACGGGATTGAAATGCGGCTTCTCTCTAATCCCCGGTGTAAACACATAAGTAGACAGAACATAGAAGTATGCAAAATATGAGGTACTCAACACAAAGAACACAACATAGTACGCAGTCAAAAGGCACAGGGTAGATATAGGATGTGAGTAGTGCAGATGTGAGATGGTCGCTGTGTCAGATTAGGCGATCACAGAGTCATAAATTCTTACCCTCACTTAGCCCGAGAGACATTTCAGACTACATTTAATCATCTACCACTCTCTCGGGTCCACTTGTACCCTGTCACTCAAAAATCTGCATTACTAAACCATAAAGTAACCAACACATCACATACTGTATCTCTCTGCACACGGACTTTAATTTAAAATGCATTAGGCCATGTTTAAAGAGAAGGGACAGACCTGCACATATCGTTAAAGATGAGCATTAGTGCTGCCTAAACAACCCGACAGCACCAACAACACATTTCTAGTAAGAATTTGTTCACAATCTTGATGCAGTGAAGGTGGGCTCAGTCTCCGAGAAAGCAGAAGGAGGGTGTGAGTGTAAAGGTGATACCCAGATGATTGGACCTGATTTCACTAAAACAAAAGACAACATAATTTGACTTTGACAGAATGTGTCATCGGAGTTGTCAAACCCTGCAAGACAAAAGAAATTCTGACTCTCTCGTCTTTTAGTCGAGACGTCCCAGATTTTTATTTTGCTGTCGCCCACTGTGACACTTGCCTCTCTTTCACTCTTTCACATACTCACCCATAGAACAATGACAGCAAGCTGCAAGACGCTGACGTAACCTGACGCAACCGTGTTCAATGTGTTGCTTACAGTGACTCTTAACATGTAGACTGGAGGATCTGGGACTCAAACTGTCAACACTGGGTTCAGTGGACACCTTTGTGCCAGCGCAGAGGCACAGTTGTCCTCACACCTTTTGCAGCTTTATAATCTGAACTCAATCTAACCAACACAATTCTTTTTTTGCTGTTGGGCCCATCTCTCTCTGAGGAGGTGTCACCCATGTTGTACTGCATGTGAATATTTGTATTCAGACCACACACACACACGCACACACACACTTGCTCGCTTCGTAAGAGAGACAGATTTCTCTACCCACCATTTTCAAGCGCAGTTAAAAGGGCACTTCAGGGGCTTGGCTGTAGTTCTCTCCTTGAACTTTATCACCAGACAGAGATGGCATTAGGTTCTTATCTCAACAAACAGGATGTGTTTATATGTGTGTGTTTGCCTGTGATGCGCAATGACATTAAGGTTTTTATCTGCACATGGAGGTGGAAGCACAATGATTATGGAGCATTACTGTTAAAGGACTGAAAGGTTGGTCATTTGTGTGTGTGTGTGTGTGTGTGTGTGTGTGTGTGTGTGTGTGTGTGTGTGTGTGTGTGTGTGTGTGTGTGTGTGTGTGTGTGTGTGTGTGTGTGTGTGTGTGTGTGTGTGTGTGTGTGTGTGCGAAGAGCACCAAAGGTTAGCACTATTGACTGCCACCAGTACAGCCACTAATGGGGATATCAGTAAGTACTTTAGAGATGATACAGATTTGTGTGTGTGTGTGAGAGCTTCCTTCACATTTCTTGCGCCAATGTGCTTATCTGTTGTTTTTGTGTCTCGCCTCTCTCCTGTTTCCCTGCTACACATGTGAGCACACAGATACTTTACCTCACCAACACACTTTCAATGCACCCGATGCCCTACAAGCATCCTTCAGATCCCTACTCTTCCACTATATTTCCATCTCTATGAATCTATCTTGACACACACACAATCACACAGAACTCTAGATCACCTCTCCGTATTATTCAGTTGTGGCCTGCAGGCCGTTTTTCTTACACTGCCTGTGTTATGCATGATTTGGCAGAATGCTAGTTAGTACGTTAGGATTATTATGCTTATGTAAAGTCTTTGTGTCAATGAAAGAAACATTACATGAATGTAATGTTGTGGGAACTGTTGGGTTTCTCTATACATTTTAAGGTCTAGACCTTATTATGTTGTGATTTGGACCTTATAATTTAACTAAATTGAATCCCTATTATTTCAGATCATTCATCTTTTCGCCATGGATCATTTTGTGAAGCACTTTATAACCTTGTTTAGATAAGTGCTATACAGATAAAGTTATTGTTATTATTATTATTATTATGATGATTATCAGGGTAAGCCAATCAGAGGCAGAGAAGGGTGGGTTACACTTTCATTTTACCATCCTGGGAGATATAACGAATGCCTGCTGCCTACCTGTCATTTTGTTTTACCTCAGTAATAGCACAGAAAGTGTGGCTTCTTTTGGAATATTAAATTAATGGAACTACAGGAAATATGAAACAAACTTCTCTAATAGTTTTTCTTTTGGGACTACAAACAGCCTTGTGATGCTGAGTCAGTGCTGTTGGCCGGACGCTAACATACGTGCCGATCCCCAGTTGGAGAGGATCTACAGTCTTTAAGCCAGTGTTGACAGTGAAACTTGCATCTTCCCTATGGCTAATGTTGATTTCATTATAAGCCTTGCTCACTTAAATAAAGTAGCAGCAGTTAGTAGTTTTACATGGTACCGTCAATAACGGCAGCCATTTATCCATAGTTGGACTGGAGCGCTTAAAAAAATGACAGCATAGATTAAGAGTATATCCAGTTCTCCTTGCAGCCCCACTACACACAAACACACACAGCTGTACATCTGTTTTAATTCCACATGTGTGCGTCTCAATACACGCCACAGATCATTATTTCAAATGATGACACACACCTCCAAATACGACAAAACTATGCATTATTCACGAGATGGGTAACAGAGGCCAGTGTGTGTGTTTAGAGGGAAACAATGAAGTGAATGGGATGAAAAAACGAAAACCTCCTATCCCTCCCTCTATTTCAACTGCTTGGATTATGGAACACAATTTGGGCTGTTGCATCCTCTGGTAATTTTAGTACTCAATTCCTAATGGGATTTGTGCTATTGAAGATGTATTAGATGTGAAATTGGAATTGTCTCACATGAAAGAGAAGGAGATCGGAAAGGGGGGAGGAAAGAGGAGAGAAAGAGAGTGAAACAGTTGAAGCACAGTGAAATCAGAAATGAAAAAGTGCAGGCGGACAATGTGCGCAGTGAATAACAACAAATGGGAGATGATCGTGGATCTGCGACCCAGGGAAAGAAACAGATAAAAGCATGGGATGTTTCAATTGAAGCCACGGAGCTCCTGTAAGTACAGCTGACAATAAAACAAGAGACTATCTTTTCCAAAAGCCTCTTACACTGTATGGCTGGATGGCCACAAACAGCATAGTGGCTTTTGTGTTTGTTTTCTAATTCTTGGAAAGAGCAGCTCATATTGTCAACCTGCAGAAACAGATATCTGAACAGTCAAAATACAAGGCAATGAGTTGAGCTCCGTGTTCAGTAATTGAAACATGTGGTCTTGTGATTACAACATTTTTTATTTTTGCAGAGCCTGACCAATAATAGGATATATCAGTATTTGCCGATAACAAAACTTCAATTTTAAAGGGTTAAACAAACACTTTGGCTGTTTGAAATTGTGTCATTATGTAGTTTGTCCATTCCCAATTGTTTATTCTTCAGATGTTTACAATTATCAATACAATGTTTACCAATATAACACAGAAAAGATTTGCATTTATGTTTACATTTGATGTAAAAACAATCTTCATATATTTAAAAGTATTCAAATATACATATTTATGTTTATCTAAAAATTTAGTATTTATGTTTTCTTTGTATGTATAGATATTTATATATTTGCTTAGTTTAGGGTTAAACTTTAAAATATCAAGCCTCTTTTTAATTTCTTTGTCATAAAGATTCGATTTTTAAGGAATACATCATTAGTGGGAATTTTCTAATCCCCAATATCTGTATCTGCACCAGTCCCAGGAAGTCCATATCATCCGGGGTCTGGTTATAAAACAATGCCATTTTCTGTCATGCACTCCGCTCTCCAGATGTTGTAGGTTCATAACTCTGAGGATAGAAATGTGTCTGTAGCCCCTGTGAGTTACTTCCGGTCCATTCAGCCACAAACACTCGAGAACAGAGACTATGTTCGTGAACAAAGTGCAAAGCGCTGTTTTACATATTCTGTAAAACTGAGACCGTCATCGACGTATAAGAAGACGGC
The DNA here is from genome assembly GCF_022539355.2 of Hippoglossus stenolepis. Classification (NCBI taxonomy): domain Eukaryota; kingdom Metazoa; phylum Chordata; class Actinopteri; order Pleuronectiformes; family Pleuronectidae; genus Hippoglossus; species Hippoglossus stenolepis. The sequence continues at coordinate 18,657,712 of NC_061491.1, forward strand.
ATCGGTTGTGAAATTCGAGAAGCGACCTCTTTTTAGGAACGACAGCAGCGAGGATGAAAGTAGCATCACATACCTCTGCACCAGACGCCACGCTTTTCTCTCCAATATCTATATACCCCACGGTCAATTTAGATTTACTTTGTAACTTTGAAGCGGATCTTTTAACGGCGCTCATGTTTCATGTTATTCTTGCACATGGTATCTTTTTTGATGGTTCAATCCAAGTATCACACTGTATAATCCACTCTGTGTGTAATCTTGCTGACTGCAGCTGGAACTGAGTTCTGTGCAATGATGAAAACTGACAAGTCTGCTATGCTGTGTCAAAATCACACACACACACACACACACACACACACACACACACACACACACACACACACAATGTTGTCCAATTTTGAGACGCTCTAACCCATGCAGTCCATCTGCTGTGTGGGTGTGTGTATGTGTGTGTGCGTTTATGTATTTAAAGTGTCCACAGTAGTATAGTGCAGCTGTTTGAGTTGAGTAAAACTCACCCATTCATTTCATTCTACATTGATTACTTCGCCCGTCACATGAAATACGAGCGCGCTTGGACTGCACTTTGAAATAACTCGCAGTGCAGTTTCATGTCACCACACTATTTCAGAATTTTTTAAATTACCGATTGGCTCGGGAGGAGGGTTGTAATCATATGTCAAAAGCTGGTGCCACATTTGTTACTGATTGGCCCAGGAGGGGAAGCATAATTCCTGGACAGATGGTACATTCACAGCTCCCTTTTGGTTCAATTTTTCATCTCACCTCTTATTTTATGTCTTATTTCCCATGTTCACCTCCACTTTACTCACATTTTCTTTTGTTTTTTCCCCCTCCTGTCTCCATCATTTACAGCTGTGTTCTCCTCAGACTCTTTGGCGGTGCAGTGATCACACTCGATTTTTCTCCTCCAAATGCATGTGAGGATGTGTTTCGCTCTCTTTTTCTCTCAGACACACAAACATACACTGTCACACATGCTTGGCATCTTGCAGAGTGTCACGTTATCTCCTACTCTCAGGTCTCAGTAATAGGGTCGGGCTCAGGGTCAACTAGTCTCTCCACTGCAGGGCTCTGCAGGAAATAGAGGAATAAAATGATTTTATAATTGAGGCGCTGGAAGATGTTATCTGTCTTTACGGTCGGTTGAGTATTATCTCAGCGTTGCTTTGATTTGAGGTCACAGTGTCCCATGGCTTTGATTTTGCAGGAGGGGTTGGTAACAGAGTTTATGATGCTTATTCGTGGATCATCTCTGCATGTTCCCAACAAAGAGTTTCTTCAGTGAATGGATGTAATTTAATTTACTGATGGCCTTTTTATGTTTGTCCCAGTAGGTGAGGTGTAGCGTTAATGTGGTGTCATTAGGTGTAAAACACAAGTGAAGGAGAAAATAGTTTCCTTGATACAGTTTTTCACCGAAACTCAGCTATGGCCACATTGAATTGAAAAAGTTTTGAATGGCTTTCAGTTCAATGTACGTGTCATATTGCAGCTGAATCTGTGAGGTCTGCGTTGGTGGTAACTACTTCATGAGCAATAGCTTGAGCGAGCAAGTGGCAGATAGTGCAGCAAATAGCAATGCATACATACTGTATATATACAACGCAGGAACGGAGCTAAACATCGAGTTAGAGATCTCTTTATGAGAAGTGTCAAAAATGTGGGGTTCATAATGAAACTGTGGCGGTACAAATTAGAATATGGCAGGCTGCAATAGTCTGGATAATTAATGGGAAACACTTGATTAAAATGGGTTTGGTATTGGTTTTCTCCATGTCTTTACATTTATTTTCATAATTCAGTCTTTTTTATCCTTAGTTGACGCCGACATCATCACATCTTTCTTCTCCCCTGCTGATTCTTCATTTCAGAGAATGTTTTTAAATAGTTACTTCCTTTGGGAATAATCTGCTGAAACTAATGTCTCAGTAATGCAAAAGTGATGCTGTATAGAGTGTTACGTTTCATCAAAGTAAGAGAGGCACATGGCATTCATAGATGAAATATCAAAACAATCTCAACAATAGAACAATATCCAAGGGTCAATTAACTTTGAATTGATTCAGATTAGAATAATGAAATATTGAATAATTAGCTCAATTTCATGGCTGAGAGCATCCCCTTGCAGAATTGCTAAGACTGGTTTTGTAACATCATAGCAGAGATTCTCTTTAAGAAACTCTTGTTAAGCTAAGCTGAGGAAATAATAATTCTGTCATTAAAGTGGTTTATGGCGAGCTGCAGGCAGGTCGGAGTTACCTGTAAAACATAAGTGTGCAGTGGGGTCAGCTCCTCCGGGTTGACAACTTTAGCATATGCTTCAACCCCCAGAGGCCAGATCAGATGTGTAATTGAGGCACATAACATCTGCTGCTCTTCACCATATACAGCTGGTTATTCCCTTCATTGCTCGCTCATTCAAACACCAGCCCTTCACGCCGTGACACTAGTATGACCTATCTCCCTCCTCCCAGAGGTACAAGCTTAATCTCATCTTGTGAAGTTCCTATACGCCAACACTGCTTGCAGTTATTCTGCCTATGCAAGAAAATGACTCACAGTGAACCCATATGCAAAAATCCTTCACTCTAACACTCCGAGGCTCCAACCTGGATGTTCCCTGGCTGCATTTTCAACAAATCCGAAGCATAATTTCTGTGAAATGAACCCTATATTAGCAAAGATTAGTGAGAATGAACTGCACTGTTAAATAGCAGCGGAACAGCAAGATAGACTTTGACCGGGCGAGGTTGACAGCAGCAAACCTCCTCACAGTGTAGCACATCATCACTGTAACACATTATCCTTTTAGAGTGAGCAAGTGCATTTTATAGATGAAAAAAATACACATATAAATGGTGAGGAACAAGGATCACACTTGCTGTGTGCATATCTCGTTTTTAGTGATTTTTCCAGTGCTGTTAAGTTACAGCTTTGCTCTTCTGTCGATGTTGAGTGCAGAATTGTTATTGACTCAAAGACTCATCATTCTTCTATTGTTGTTATAAGTTTTGTCATTGAAACATTATTTCCCAGCAGAGATCAGGTGGGCTTTGTTGTTTTGTTTGTGTATTTCTGCCCTTCGCTTGTTGTACATTACCCAATCCTGTATTGTTTGATTCCTGAGACTAAGGACACTTTCACACCAACTTGTTTGGTCAGCAGCTTCTAACGTTTCAGTTTAGTCTGAACCAAAAATAACAGATGTGAAAGTTGCCTTGGACCACGGCCCGGACAGACCAATTAGGCCAGTTGGGAACAATTGCAGTCGGAAAACACAAGTGTTTGGGCTTTTGGACCAATTGCAGGAAGTTCAGACAGTCATTACAACGGCCACAAAAGTCAAATGAAATGAACCGCTTTATTAATTATATCCATTGAAAAGGAAAGACAACTACCAGCGGAGTTGACAACACATCCATGTCAGACGCTCGCCCATTCATGAAACAATCAATGTTAGTGTATCGGTAGATGCAGGCCACATAGGTGGTTACAACCGGACGTGCGCTACATTACAATGTAAAACCTAAACTAACTGGATCAAATGTGAACAATGTTACAAAAACTTGAAATTTCAGTTGTTAAAATGCTGCAAAAAAGTACAATAAAAGTCTTGGTGTGTGTATATGCGTAGTATAACATAAGTCTATAGTGAAGACAGAGTGTGTATAGTGTTGTTTCCTCTGTTCATATGCTGTACGTGTGCACTTTTGTGCATGATTGACACACCTTTATCTGGTGTCCTGAACAGTTGACCTGTGGTGTATTCTTCATATAGTGCAGTCAGGGAGAGGAGTAGTGGAAGTGACAGACGGGAGGATGGACGGCATACAGATCACAGGAGGTCGAGGAATCATTTTATATTGGGTGGAGGATTAGTCAACCTGAAGAAGCCGAGCTGGCTTACAGAAACACTTCAGCAGCTCGGACAGCACACCTGAACACACACTCGTTCTACCTCTTTATCACAGACACACAAGTTTTATTTCTCCTCCTGCGTCCGTCCATCTATCTCCATCTGCTTTGCTCTCACACTCTCAGACAAACATTTGCTCGGCCCACCTCTCAGTCCTCTCATCTGACCTTGACATAGGTAATTTCAGTTGGTATGAGTTCTGACATTTTAGGGCACAGGTTAATCTTTTAATTCACCTGTGTTCTGCTCTTTTCTGGCTTGTTTTTACCTGCACTGACATGACCCCCATCAGTCGAGCCACTGAGCTAATGCCGCACGTTTTTGTTGTTGCCGCAGTTGTTGTAAAGATGTTTTACAGAGGCAAATACAAGGCTGTAATGTAAAGATGATTGTCTGGTCTTTTGGCTCATATTCTACTTCTAAACGTTTACTGATATCGCATCAAGAAGAGTAAACATCTCTGCTTGAATTAACTGTCTTGTGCTTCCATGTGTAAAATATCTCAGGCACAGTCTTTTTAAACATTTTACTATTATAGCCCCAGTGGCTTTTTGTGAAGTAGGTGTGCAGACTATTAATCAAGGGACAGGTGTAAGTTTGTCATGGTAGTGGGTGATAAATTCATTGCATATCATGATGAAGTATTTCCCAATGTTTTATTGGCTGTTTGAGCAACATTAACAGAACCTGTACCAACTAAACAGTTGTTTTGTGAACAGATAGATACAGTATGTTACCTTTTTGTAGTATAATTTATTTACATCCTTCTTTTTTTTTTTTAAACTGGAAACACCCTTTGCTTGAAATGCACTTAGTAGAGCGCATAGTTATGGCAAGGCCCCTGTCCGTTTATCTAGAGTGGCATGAACATCTCTTTTGATTGGTCCATGTCCTGTCCTTCCACCAACTTTCGTGGAAATCCTTTTTGTAGTTTTTTTGTGATTCTGCTGACAAACCAACCAACAAATAAACAAACAAGTGGATCGGGGTGAAAACACAACCTCCTCTGCTGAAGTCAAAGGCTTTTAAAACACAAAAAATAAGCAAGTTACCTTTCAGTGAGTTCTTTGAAGTCAGCCAAGGATTAACTGACCATAAATTGTTCAAGGTTTAACCTTGAATCGTTTATTCATCCGACCCAGTCAGGGATGTTTACAGTAAAGGTATTTGTAGTGACATAAATGCCTTTTGTCCTGTCAATGAAGTATAACTTTATTTAATGTACTGTCTCGTCCTATTAATGCTAAATATTTTAATCTGATTACCAACAAAGGCATGTGTAAGCATTATGCAGAATGCAAGCTTGGGCACTAAATCCAGATTGTGGCAGATTCATGAAACAGATTCCTTCTGTAGCTTGATGGGTAGATGGACATTTAATGTGGGGTATGGACATGCATGCAGGAAAAAAAGCCCTTTCCCCCTTTAGTACTGAATAAAGCTGATAGTAAATCAAATAAAGAACATACACAAACATACACACAGTCCCACACAAATACACAAAGCTGTTTACCTTAGACCTATCAAGACTGCTTATTCTATTTGTTCCAGCCATTGATCTTTTCATATCTAAATGTCAGGTTGCATATCCTCATATTTGCTGGGACTGGTGGTGGTGAACGTGTGCAATGTGTGTGTGTGTGTGTGTGTGTGTGTGTGTGTGTGTGTGTGTGTGTGTGTGTGTGTGTGTGTGTGTGTGTGTGTGTGTGTGTGTCAGCCAATACACTGTGGGTATGGCAGTGCTTGCAGCTGCGGTTTGATCAATAAACTGAAAGGCCGACGTGTGCACACATACCCTCACGTCTTGTACTTTTGAACACACACACACACACACACACACACACACACACACACACACACACACACACACACACACAGCTAAAAGATGATACATGTGCTGGCCCTGTTACCCTTTGCCATCACAACACATACTATCAAAGACCTTTGCTGTCCAAGCATTATATTATATGTCAGACAGAAAGAGAAAGAGAGGAGACAGGGAGGGCAACGGAGGGAAAGAGAGAAAGAGAGAAAACATATAGTGACTGAAAGATGTCTGCTGAAAGGACAAAAAAGTGAATGACTCTGCCGTTTTCCCCCCCCTTGTTTTCATCAGAATGTGAGTGATTGATCAATAACGCCGATGGTGTGTGTGGTGGGTGGGTGAGCAGGCCAAGACCTTGTCAAGATGAGGTCTGGTGGCTTTTGTTGAGGGCGACAGCTCTCGGTCGGCGTGGCGTGCGTGTGCGTGTGTCCATGTGCGGGCGAGAGAGACACGGAGTGAGCGACCTCGTCAAATGGGGTTTGCGGAGACTGTTCTTGAGCAATCACTGAAAAGAGAAGAAAAAAAACGTACACACGTAAATTAACACAGACACACGACGCGGCAGCAATCTGCATTATTCAATATCTTTCTCTTTGTCTTCCCCCCACCAGAATACAAGTGTCACCTTTATAGGCTTTGTAGACCACTGGTGTGTGACCGCGGCAGGATCGGACTAATTAAACAGACAGTAATGGAGGTGATTTAGAGTTATTAGTTTTGGGAGCAATCACAGAGGCCTTTGACACCCCTTTGCCTCATGTCATGGTACGGTCCAGTGCATCTAAGACTTCATTACATCGACCTCTGTTTCCTGAGGAGCTACTATCTCCTTTTATAATGTTATGCTGTTTAGAAAAGTCACAGTTTTTCCAGCTTCTTTTACATTTTAAATGTGATACTTTCACTGCAAAACGTCTATTTCAAATGCATTTATATTATATTTACACTTTTCCACAAATGTTTCCCTTTGTTCCTGCTTCTCTGCCACATCGAGCCTCAGAGCTGAATAAGGTCAACCAGACACCTTCATACCTGAAAATGAAAACTTCGTCTACTATTGCCTGAGGCATCATGTTTTCGGTTTGTCCGTTTGTCCGTCCGTCTTGTGTCCATCCCAGCCAGGATGAACTGATTCAATTTCTCGTGGTCAAACGTCACTGTGACCTCACACAATATGACTTTTCTGCATTGTGAACACGATATCTCAGGAACACCTCCAAGGAATCCTTCCAAATTTGGCACAAACATTCACTTAGATTCATGAATGAACTGATTAAAATTTAGGAGTCAAAGGTTCATGCCACTGTGACTTTAAACAACTTAAAATATTGTGAATGCAACATCTCAGAAACACCTTGAGGGATTTAATTTTTTCAAATTAGTTATAAATGTTCACTTGGACTCAAAGATGTACTATAAGAATTTGCTGGTCAAAATTCAATAATCGATGTTCTGATTTAAACTACACTGGTTGGCGGAGGCATACAACCACAGGGCAGTAATACTTGTTCTTTATTTATTTTGCAGGGTGATGTGAAATTTCCACACGAATATAAAAATTGAAACTACATAATAACCAAAAAATGTGGCACTTATGTGGCCAAGATCTCCACAGACATTCATCTATTTTTTTCAAAGAACTAATCTCTTTGTGAGCACACTTAGTCGTTTTTAATGGATTTATTAATCATATGCTTCTTTCAACCAACTCAGTCTCTGCACACTTTCATCAAAATGTATGACATTACTCTACTATTAGTGCATTCCTTTTATGCATGAGTGGCCTCACTACACTATAATAGATTTATCGCTTACTTGAGTTTCCATCCACCATTATGATTTTCTTTGATTTTAGTGTTTTTCAAGACATGGCGCTGAGTGTCACTTTAACAACAAAGTAGTCTTCACTAGCAATAACCCTCAGATAGGAAACACAGACATCTTGAAAATTAAACATGCGTATTCTGGGCTCTGTGTATTTGCTTTGTGTTGGCTGGTGGTCTTGAAGAGTAAGTTGTGTCCATGTGGTCACAAATCATAGCGAAGCTGTTATTTTTCATTTTCCACTGCTTCAGTCACAGCTGTCATAGACCAGATGTGTAGATACATGAGCGTTGAGTGAGTTTATGTTTATATGACAAGCAGCTATCATGTAATCTATTTTCACGATGATGTTATGTGGGTGCATGTGGTGCAACACAAGCTTTTGTGTGCATGCCAGAGGAGTTCCCGTTTATGCATGGGTGTGTGTCTATGTGTGTGTATGCTTGTTTGCACTCGATCAGTCAGAGCTTAGTGCTCCTCTGCCAAGTATTTAAATCCATAGAGCAAAGCAGTGTCATAATGCAATGCCCTCTGCTTGACATTGGTTCTTTCTAACATACAATGCAGATATGCAAACAAAAACACACACATTGACATCAAGACACACAACACACAATCAAACATGCATGAGACGCACCGGGGGAGTGGTGTGAGTGAGGCAAGTGACATTAAGCCTAAATGGCAGTGGTGACATGCAGCAGTTATGATGTATCAGGGAGAAAATGCCTCAGTTAGCATGCACTAAATGCTCAGTTCATAAACAGGGAGGGGGAGAGAGGGGGAGAGTGAATGGGGGAGACGGGCTGAATGGAAATTAAGTGAGAGGACGAGTGAAGAAACTCCTGCACTTGTTTTGAATGGTGGTAATGTTTTAATGTGTTTTGTAACAGATTTCTGAGACATGCAAATTAGACTCAGTGAGAGGAGTCTGTGATTAGGAAGGCGAGAGCGGGGGAATGGAAGAGGAAGGTGCAGAGAGGTTACGTAGCTCACTAATTGATGAAAGGGAGTGCTTCAGTGGGAATAAGGTGCAGGAGCGGAGGAGAACAGAAATTGGTGCAATCATGGTGGCAGTCAGGGAAGAGAAAGTGAAGTCCAGGTGTTCAGAATACTGTCACTGCTGATAGATGATTGGAAATCTTGTGCATCAAATGTAGTGTGAATAATAGATTTATAATTTGTATTTAACAAATTACAACTTTGATTCGGCCTTTTGAATTCTGACAGAAAACTCCACACAGCATATCATCTGTAGGATTGTCTAAATAACGTAATTGGTAGTTTTTCTTAACTCTTGCTGAGGGTTAAGGGCAGGGAATGTTGCACCTTTGAAGCCCTATACGAAAAAAACAAATTGTTGAATAAGGGCGATACGAATAAAATGTAATTGATTTGATTAATTGAATTCTGCAGCGGGAGTATACCTGTGTCCTATCTGTACCTACTTTCAATCTCTTAAACCTCAAATAAATGTAGAAATCAAGAGCATGAGAGACAAACTGTGAAGCCAGGGACAGAGGCACCAATGGAATGGCACCACATTCTTCTCATTGTATAAAGTCTTATTACAAATATCATCCTATTTTATGAAATCCGCCCTCTTGACTCGCTGTTTTTCAGCAGCACAAAAGCTTAACAGACAAGGAGAAGAAAAGAAAGGATCGAAACTTCATCTGCAGGAAATTCAATAATGAAAACACATTGGTTACAATTCAAATTGTGTATTACAGTTAACAAAACCACATATATTAAGTGTCCTTTGTCATCAGCATCTTCTCTGTCTGTCTCTGCCGCCCCCCATCGTCCATGCCCACTTTCTCCCCATTACTCTAGTGTCTCTCTGTATATTTGTCGTTGTCTTACAGCGTTCAGGTGGAAGAAAAGGTTTGAGATGATAACAGTAATCCTGCTCCTCCACCTCAAGACACAGACACATTGCACCCCCCATGCATCCAGACACAGAAACGCCAAATTAATTACAGTAATCAAGAAGGACGCTTGGATGAGGGTTGATAGCAGGGTAATTTTTTGGAAGTGTGTCAGAGGAGGCATAACCACAGCTTTGCAAATAGAAGCACTTTTCTCTGGGCAGATAACGTAACAGCGGCCGGACATGCTTCTGTTTTTAGATGTTTGTCTGTGTAATGTATGTATGGGTGTTTTATCGCAGCTTGCGCCCACATGTTTAAGCGTGAAGCCTGGATATGCCTAGTTTGGAGGGTGGGCTGTAGGCTATTTGCTTGATTTGATCACAAATAGTGCGTGAAATTAAATTACACAACTAGTTTTCAATTTGGAGCACTTTATTCAATAGCAACACCCACTTTCCCTCCTTAAGCTACCCGCATAGTGTACTGAGGCAATATCTGCTTTTGCATTAATAGATTTTACCCTCTCATATGCAGAGACACAAACAGCCATATACATATACTGTATGCTATAAAGGCATATTGAATAAAAGACAAACAAAATATAGGAATTGCTCGTCTCCCTGTACAATTTGAACACATGATGTGTGTGTTTGTATCTGTGTGACTGTGTGTGTAGTATTGTTAAATCTGACCTACTGTTGTCAAGTCAGGCCTTGGTATGAGCCCCAGGCTTTGACTCTCTTGTAAGCCAACATCACCCAGTTGCCAGAATCAATGATTTTTCCTCTTTGTTGGACTCCTCCAGGAGTGACAGGTAGCCGAAGATTATTACAGGATCACAACAGTGTTTCGCCGTACTGTGGCCACTCGATAAAGCGCTTGCCAGACTGGCGCTCGCAGTGGTACGATGTTGCAGATCAGTCTTAGTTTTCCGTGTCTGCTCCCAGACTTTGAGAAAAGGCTTAGTCATATTGACACTGAGTGATTGGATTTGTTCCGGACCACAGAGCCGTTGTCTGTATGATCTTCTGGCTTCAAAGGAAGCGAGAACTGGGCAGAGATGAAGCTTTTGTGGAGCTGGTCGGAGAGGTCAGAATCATCTCTGTGGAGGCGCGAAGGAACGGTGCCCAGGTGACTCCTGCCCACCTGCAGTGTTGGCACAGAGTTCATAACAGTTTTTTTTTAATTTTGTACATGGAGACAAACACACACATGCAGCCACGTGAGAAGGCTGTTTGCGGTGTTTGCACTTGTGTGTCTGTTTGTGAGTGTGTGTGAGAGACGGCACATGAGAGAGTGAGCGTATTGAACAGTTCCAGCCCCTCAGGAGTCATGTCTAGTGTTAGGAGTCTGCCCTTTCGCTAATTAGCTTGAAACATCTGTCCAGACGGCTGCCGGAGGGTGGTCATAATGGGAGAAGTGGAAACGCTCACATCCGCCAGCACTTCAATACACACAAACACGCATCGACATTTATTTATTGACCATTTAGAAATTATCCTGCGCACACTCAGACATGGTTTTACATTTGCATGTTTAAAAAATGACATGATTTACCAATAATCCTATGTGAACATGTACTAATCTCCTAATGAGCACCAAGGGAAGGGAACATGGGGATGGACAGTAACAGCTTTCCAAACCTCCGTCCTCCTTTCTCCCTCCTCCACTGCTCCGAGTTGCTGTTTTTTTGCAGTGCTCCAATAGACAGAGACAGAAATAACATGAGATCAAAAAAATGATGAAGAACCCCAAGTATGCTCGCGATTTAAACAGTTTATTTTCCAGCTGTGTTCCTGAAAAAAGTGTTAAGAAGAGAAGGAGCAGAGACGCTGACAGACATGAGAAATTAAGACAAATCTTGTATTTTGCATCCTCCTTCCTGCCGTGCATCCCTTTTCTGTGTCGCAGCCATGTTTCCTGCAGAGGCTGTATTTTATGGAAGCCGTCAGTGTTAAAATGACGAAGTTTTATGGAGACTCTGTGGCAGATTAAACCACTATTAGCCATGCTCCATCACCCTCTCCAGCTGTTGCCTTTTGTTTACGGCTAAAAAGTGTTTTATGACACGCGGTGCCATAGTCACCTCGACAATTATAGCTAATGATATACGAGTGGCACTGTATTTTTACACCGGCGGTGGAGGGGGAGAGGGTCTGGAGGGGGCAGGCACAGAGCGAGAAGTGAGCGAGTACAGGAGAGCAGCAATTACGGGATGAGAAGTGCGGCAGAGGTGATGATAAGAAAGGAGAACTGCAGATGGGTGGAATCGGGAGGGAGAAGGGGTAGAAACAAGTGCTGACAGGAGAAAGTCCAAAAAGCAAAGTTAAAAACAACCTTATTCCGTTTATCACAAGTAAATTACACAGATTGAGTGATGTGTCTTACCATTATTTTGTCAAATGTGTGTAATGAATATAGATAATTGAAAAGAAGAGAAGGCGTGTGGATGATAAATTACAGTGGTATTTGGTTTAAATGAGAATAACAACCACATGTATTTACTGCTGCACATACATTTTTCTAAATGGCACCATGCTTTTCCATCTTCAGAGGTGTTTAATTTAACCATCAATAAGTGATGCTCGACTTACTTATTGTTATTTACCTTGTGCCCAGATTGACACTTCTGTCTATTTACATTTGTAAATGTAACACTTGTAAAATCCAGTGGCGTATCAAGAAATTAGTTTTTAAAATCAGGGGCTATAAAGGGGCCACAATTTAAACAAAGGGGCCAATTACAAGTTCAACATCCCTGATTCAGTAAGGTTTGTTTACTGTTAGCTCTATAACTATCAGCCACACATCATTGAATATACTTTGGAAAATGTTCCTCGTACAAGCACATTGTGCACTTCAAAAAAGCTCAGAAAATAAAGATTCTCAGCAAATGTCATATTTATAGTCTTATTATTAATTGACTAGTTTATTTAAAAAAAGAGGGGGGCCCATCGTGGGTACATCATATTTCAGCTGGGGCCAGTGCCCCCTCTGGCCCTTCCCCTGGATACACCCCTGATAAAATCTCTTCCCCAAGAAATAGTTTTTATCATAACATGCGGTTAATTTATTCATGTTGTGAATTGGAAAAAAAGGAGAAACAAGTAGGGGGGGGGTGAGAAGAAGATGAAAGTAACGTGAGTAAATAGATCTCAACATCCTCCTGGTCACAGACAATGATTGAGCAGAGATGTTAGACACTGACAGAGTTCAGTGATAACAGGAGAAACAGCCACTTGAATCAGCAGCTAGAGAGAGAGAGAGCTAAAAAGAAGCACCTGCTGCTGTTTAAATGGACATTATAACATTAGTGTACTGACAGATGTAGTGCAGATGTACAGTGGGTGTGTCTGGAGCGCCAAATGTTTTTGCCCTATGAGTGTGTCTGTGTGTGTGTGTCTGTGTGTGCGCAGTTGCTCTTTCAGTGCACCACCCCAAGTGTCCTTGCTGCAACGTTTAACAATGGTGTAGCTACTAGTAAAGAGTTGACACATAAATATTTAAGTTGAATCGTTAATAATTCATGAAAAAGGTTTGCTTTTTCCGAGTGTGTGTGAGATAAGGAGACCAAACGCCGCACAACCTACGCAAAGCATCTTTGCTAGTTTCAGGCAAGCACAGTTGTCATTGTCCCGTCCAGCGCTTCTGTTTTTTTATGTACTTGCACCCACCTGAGCACCCATGGGTGTTGGTGTGCTGCTGTCTTAAGGCCTTAGGGAGCAATTGCACACTTGACCAACAAACACCTGGTCTGAAGTCAATGGGAACAGTGGTATGGCTTACATGCGCAATGCATTTCCTCAGAAGCCTTCTTTCTTACTCCCTCGCAAATCTGCTCTTATGATATCAATCCACCAAATTGCAAGTGCACCTGGTTTTTAAGGGGAATGGGGCTCTGATTAGTTTCTTGTATGTTGTTGTGCCCTAAACACCCCATTGATTAAGTAAGAGTCAAAACACAAGTTTTTTGAACAATGTAGCGCAGCACGCTTCTTTTTTCTCTAGTTACAGTCAATTGGATTTGGACAAACCCTTAATACACTTGTGCTTCAGATCATTAAAATAGGGCCTAAAGGGAGGGACAGAGAGAGAGAGAGAGAGAATTCTACTCACAGGTTTGTCTAATGAGAAAAAAGTTGTAACGCTGACATTTAAGCGTGAGTTTATGTGGGAGTTTCTGCAGTTATTTTGTCACAGACAAGCAAGTTTAGCCATTTCTGCAGTGTTTGAAGAGCGATTTGGCAGATTACTTGAGCACCTTTGATACAAGCTACACACTGGGTTTCTGCTTTGCACATTTCCATAATGTTCTCTCAAAAATATTCACACTTCAGACACAAAGAATCGCATTATCCAAGACGGAAAATATGTTTTAAAGGGATTGATTTTTCTTTAAAAACAACAACAAAAAAAACTTGTCTTCCAACTTCTTCCTCATCTTTCAACCTGTCATATATTTAAAGCTGATTTCTCCCACACCAATGATATTCCTATTACTGATTATTATTTTACCTCTTAATGCAACGCTGTGTTTTTGTGTGTGTTGCAGGTGGTGGAGACCAACCTGGTGGCTTTCGATTGTCACTGGATCCTGATAAATGAGGTGAGTGCCATGAAAATGATTTATGGATCCTGTGCTGGGTGTTCCTTCAATTCACCTTATTGTTTCAATCATCCTGGGAATATTTATGGTTTTTGATCCGGAACCCCCTCTAATCTCATCACTCTCCTGGATGTTTGAAGGAGAACGGGGAGCTTAAAAAGTTGTCGACTCTTTTTTTTTTTCTCAATTCATCCGATAACACATAACTTGATGACTAAGGACAATTTAGTTTACTTTAGAGAGCACATGCTGCTGTGGGCCACAAGAGAAAAAAAATACGACAAAAAAAGATCCTACATATTTTATGCACACCGCTTAAGCCAATTTACACACACTACGCAATTTCAGAGATGACAAAGGTGACCTTTAAAGAACATCTCTGAATGAGCATAAATACAGATTAGCCACAACATTAAAAGTGGTAGCAGATGCTGTGGCAGATTGGTTTATATCTGTGGCGTGTTGTGAAAGAGCAATGTGAAATTGTTTTGTAGTTTCATCATTTTCATGCGTCATCATTAGGCAAAAATAAACCAATCAGTTGGTTCATTAAATATTAGGATTCCCTACTCTACTCCGTAGAGTGCACAGTTTTTTGTCCTGTGAATTTCTTCTCATTTCCGTCCCACAATCACTGATTATTGCTCCTTAGAGAAACATAATTAAACCTTAACATTGTTTCCTGTAATTTCATATTGATTTTAAATAGGAGCACAACTTTGATCTCGCCTCACGAGAAGTCCCCTTTTACAAAACCACTTGCATCAGCTTCATTTGTGTGTTTGTGTTTGTGTGTGAGTGTGTATGTTTGGATGCGTGTGTACACTGATAGCTAATGCACTGTGTCTTGGTAGCCGTGGGCTTTGCAGTGAGCTGGAAGAACCCAGCAGGGAGTCCAAGCTCCCACACACTCACGCACAAGCATGAGCTGGTGCTCAAACCCAACCGTGTGCACAAGAACACGTACTGAAGGAGCAGCAAAAAAATATTTACAATAGGGAAAATGGAAAACCTTGTTTGGTACAAAACAAGAAATAGTTCAGTTTACTCTCTCTCTCTCTCTCTCTCTCTCTCTCTCTCTCTCTCTCTCTCTCTCTCTCTCTCTCTCTCTCGCTCGCTATCTCCCTCAGTTTGATTTTAAGTCATAACCTTTTACTATCATAATGCTGATAAATGCCACAAGGCTCAGCGTTCTCATTGCTTGCCGCAGTTCTGCAAAGAAAGTCTGTTTGAAACAAATATTAGCATGCATCAGTAGTCTGCTGTGACTTCTAGGCAAGCACAGCCGAGGAGCCAACCAGCACCAAACACCATCTCATTGTGCAATTCAGCTGATTACCACACAGACAAGAGAAAAGGAGCAGATAAAAACATACATGACAGTAGTAGTAGTAGCAAATCTCTTTTAAATGCAGGACCTGTTTTAGCTCATGATTTCATTTTGCCTGTCTTGATCACTCTCTTGCATCTTGCTGCAACGTGCTTGGACATCTTCACCTTTCTGCACTCTGACCTTTCTTCCAACCGACCCTTAAAATATACAAAATCTAAGATGTCCCTTCTATTTTAAAGATACTAATCATTAACTAATAATGATGCAGATTTATGTTTTCTAGCCTCAGGATGACCTCATCGCAGGTATTCCACAGAGAACCCAACACCTCGAATTAACAGAAAGGAAAATATATGAATATGTTAATTAGGAAGCAGAACATAATTAAAGCACTTGAGCTTTATGTTACATGGTTGAATGTACATACTTGTATGTGAATTGAGTAAATATGAAACATCAAGGTGGTGCAATTAAAATCTTTGTGAAATGAAAAGCGGATGCACAGACATCTTAACTCCTCTTCGTCACACACGTTTGCCGAGGAGATTATTAAGACAATTTATGCAGAAAAGAAACAAGCATAATTTTGTATGTTTACTTTCTACATTACATGCATCTGTGCATGACTTTGATAATGCACACAATTTTATGACTTATATCAGAATGGTGGCAGCTGAGTCAAGCGCAGCCTGACAAGCATATTTTCTTGTAGCTAGCGATAGCAAGTCAACCAATGAAGATCCCAGGTTTTATCCTCAATCAGCAAAAGTACTGCTCCCTTTAAAATCCCCAGACTTCATCAAATTGACCAAGGCATTATCATGTTGTGACAACAGGTGGGGCAGTAAACAACCAGATGATAGGCCAACAGGTCAGATCCTTCATGGGCCAGACAACTTTTCTGAGATCAGATGTAAGGAGAGAAGTAGCTGCCACTATCAGCACTGTTCTGTATGACATCCATTAATGCAACAAGGACAGCCGATCCTCTTGTTCTGGTTCTCGCTTTTAGAGTGTCAGTCTCACTACATGAAGGTATATCGCCTCAGACAACCCCTCAGTTTTGTTTTTCTCAAATGCTAATACTCTCAGGTAGTGAGGGAAAAGAATGAGCCTTCCACCTGCACATTAATGAAAATGGCAGCGTTTCTACCTTTTATCAGAGGTGGAAACGAGGATAGACTCATTGAAAACAGCCACTCTGTATTAGTCCCTGACTTCATACAGAAACCGTCATGCCACTCCTGATTGAAATGGATGTGTTTTCACGATGTAACAATTGAGACTCCACTCAATAGAAGAAACGTGTTCCTCCTGACAGGCTGTCTTTATACACTTTGTTTGGCAGATGGCATTGTCAGGCGGCCTACTGAGCAGTCCGTCGTTACCCGGGTGCCTGGTAGGCTAAAGTCACATCTAGCTGTCTAATAGACTCCCTTCATATTCGTTGCATCCTGTCAGGCATCTGGTGTTGTCTACCACTCTCCAGGCCTTCTGACAGCGACCTGCTCTTTGCTTAGCTTCCTGAGAGGCTTAAGATGTCATTCTGCAGCGTGCGAGTATGTCTAGCAGCATGTAGCCTGTAACACTTTGTACCTGCTGCCTTGGAGGAATCAATGACGAAATGCTGTCTGGCAGCCCAATGCTCGCTCGGTTGTTAATGTTTTAGCAATGGTGGATTATCACTGAAGTAGTGTTATTATAGTTATAGATTTAAAACTAAAACTGTCAGGTACATTACATGCCAGGTCACAGGTGTGAATTACACAGTTTTCTAGCTTTGCACAGAAGGTAAGAGTAGAAGCTGGTGTTAATGAAAAAAAAATCTTGTTAATGTTATTACGTCAATTCAATTACTTTACATCCTTACACCTGCAGTATCACCCCTTCATGCTAAACAGTTGACAGCAATGTTGTCATTTAAAATATAGCAAGAGAATGAGACAAGATTGGGTCATAGACCTCCCACCTACCAAGGATTGTAAAATATTTACGAGTCCACGGGCCCTCGACAAGGGTAGGATTTCTCATGGTGCTGCTGATGGTCAATCTGACTGTGACAGATGGTCAGTGTCCAAATTAGTTATACACATTATTTGCTTTAACTGTCATCTAAGTTAGAGTTAAGAGAGCAGTTGGCTAATTGTGTGATAGTGGAATGGCTTGAACATGCGGACACAGCTAATTTAGCAAACCTATTTAGCAGATCTAAATTCTGTAACTAGTCACTGATATTCAGCCCAGCCAATCTCACCCTAATGTTTACAAGCAGGGCTTTGGATTATTTTGAGAGAAGAGAGATTTGGAAAAACAAATGTGGCCCATCTAAGCTTATTGGTAATGATGAGGAGAAAGGGAAAGGGAGATGAAGGACAAGAGAGAAGTGGTGGAGCAAAAAGAGCTTAAAGGAAAGGGGACTCCCTCTCTCTTGCTCTTAACTGTACTAAAGATCACAAACGCCTTCAAAAAATCTAAAGAAAAGCTTCACACATAGCTGTAAAACGATAAGAAGTCCTAATTCTGCTTATCAGGATTGAAGTTTAGTCACACGTTGTTCTAATGCGGACACAATATTGCCACCATGTATGCGAAGTCCTCTGCCGGAGTGTTTAAAATGGATGAGTGGCTGTAATGTTTTGTCATCCGTGATGTCTTCTAGTACTGGTTCTTTAGAGAATGAATATTCCTATGTGGGAATGTGCTCTTCCCTCCCTGTGGCTTATTATGGATGATGGGGCACTGTATGGTTGTCATAACTCTGCTTTATCTACAGCCAGCAGTCAGACAGCCCCACTGAGGGGGAGTTCACAGTTATAATTGATCATCCTTCCTCTCCCTATCTCCTACGTTCTGCTTGGGATGAGGGAGGACGATGATGATGAGGAAGAGAAATAATAAGGGGCAGTCATGGCTACTCATTTTCACTTAAGTTTGGAGGAACTCCACTGTTGACCTCAGTCGTTATGATTCTCTCCAGAATCTTTCACCCTCCATTATGCTATCTGTCTTGATCTTCCCTGTTGCCATTCTCACTCTTTTCGTCATCATTCTTTTCCTCTTCATTCATTTCTGCCTTTTTGTTTCCCAAGGGGAGATGTGCATGGTAATTAGATAAGACAAGATTAGCCCTTTCTGTCATTTTGGCTCTTAACTGCATGATATCCTATGAAAGCCGCGCAACTTGGGGATTTTAATGCTTTGACAACCCTGTCTCCTAAAAACGATGTTTCTATATATGACTTAACCACATCAGCAAATATTATTTTTGTGGGAAACGTAATTAAAACCAGATTATGTTCTTGATTGGTCCTTTAATGAGCCTGGTTTGTTGAGTCGCAAATACGTTCATACTGAACAAATGAATACATTTAAAATGTGTATGTTCTACGTCAAAATATCAAATCATACAATATAGTATTGATTTATCCTCAAAAAAGCATTATTACACTATTTTATGGTTCTGCATTTACAGAAATTGGTGATGCTAATGGAAAGATTGTTGACGTCAAAGACTTCAGACACAGCATCTTTCTTTACTTTGAATCCAACCTTGATTTTTCATTAAACTTAACCAAAGTGTGGTTGTTGTCTAAACTACAATACGGACCCTGGATGTAAATCCCTGTGGGCATTGTTTCCACGTTCCATCGACCAGGTTTATATGTTATTTAACAGTTTAAGAACATTCTACAAATCTTTGGATAAAGCCTATCAAAACCTGCTAAATACAAAAAGGTTTCACTGGCAATGAGAGTCATTGTTCTTGGAAACATTGAAGATAGAACGTAATCTCAGACTGCAATCATAGTTACGGTAGAGAGCACGCTTACTTACAGCTGCAGAAGTGCTTGCAGAGGAAGATGGAGATTACTATTGTGTACGCTGTGCACAGCTGGAAGTTGCCCAGTATGACTACAGCCATATAAGACTACTGTTGTTGCCAAGCGGGTCCCCTGGACCTGTTGATATTTTAAGCCTTGTTCGTGGCAAATGTGACACATATCTTGGTCCAGATTTTACTTCTTGAATCAGAAACTTGTTGATTAGTTTTGTTTTCCAGCTAATTATAAAGGTTGTTTACAGCGATAATGGAGCTTTATATTGTTTCTTTCTTTTCCACTGACTATTCAATCACCATCTCAACGAAGCCTCTTCAATGATTATGTCTTGTTATGATGCTCGCTTTTTATTTTCACTTTAATATTTCATGTGTTTGCCCTTTCTCCAACATTTTTCTATACCCACTTTTGCTCTATGCCTTCTCTCCGACCCACAGTGTTTGAAAATGGAAATACAGTTGCTTTTAGTCAACAACTTGCAATTTCTTTAAATTCCTTTGAATACCGATTAGATAAAAGATCAACCAGCCCTCCTCCAGAGGTAGTTAGGGTAACCTCTGGCCGCTGTTACAACTCCCATCAAAACAAGGTTCAGTCGCTTTGTTGCAGAGGTGATACTTCCAATTCTTCCTTTGCTTATTCTACTTTTTTTTGTTTCAAGGCCTTTAATAAATGTTCCAAAAAATTGGGTGAATGAATGGGAGACATAAATTAGGCGCTGTTGAGGAAAATTGCCCGAGGTGACAGAAAAGAAGGAGAGGGCAAAAGTAATGAGACGGGCTTTTGTTCGGATTTGTTTTGTTTTTCACAACGTTGAACTTTTGAATGAGAGCAAAACAGAGGGATTTGCTGTTCTCATAGGCGGTGGGGTTGAATGGGAATGAACTGAGGGGTTGAGCAGAGGAGCAGAAAGGGTCAAACAACAAATGAAAAAAAATTCCCCCGCTCTAAACAGATAAGAGAGACGGGAGGGATTTGGTGTCTCTAGGGGAGAGTGAGGAAGAAAGGGACGGGTTGAGAAGAGAAAACATGGAGGACAAAGTATAGGGGTCAGGGAAGAAGTGCCAAGAAGAATTGAGGATGAGGGATGTGTTTTTGCTTTTTGACTCTCTTCTTCAAATAAAACACTAAAGAAGAGGATTTGGTGCTCCTGGGAAAGGAGCGAGGCAGAGGGAGGTGATAGGTTGAGGTTGATGGGGATTGCCGGCAGACCAAAACTTCAAGTTTATGTTGTAAACAACTAATGATTCACTGCTGCAGGGTGTTCTGAGGGTTACAACTTACCCACAGCTTCTGCTTTCACACAGTTGGACGCTGTGCACTCGTCTGTCCTCAGGACTGAATGATTTTGTAGTTGATTGTTTAGCTTGAAGGTGAATTTTGATTAATGAGAATGGGTTGACAATTATTCCCCTAAAAGCCCTTAATATAGCAATGAGCAGTAATTATTTCATGCTTGTTTTGAAAGTCAAATGAAGTGATTTGATTGCACTGTTCAATATTTTACCAAACCAAACTTTTGATGTTAATAATATATAATATTATTTTTCTATTGATTGAGGAACCCCATAAAAGATCAACGGTCCATCGCTTTTAGATAGAATTTTAAAATAATAATAATGACAGTAACTTTATGTATATAGCACATTTCAAAACGGCCATACGAAAGTGTTTCACAAAGAGGACGAATGAAAACAAGAATATAAAACAACATTAATTCAATAACATTTAAATCAAAGATAGCAGATAAAATAATACAAAATCCTTTCATAAAAATGAGTAATGTAAGAAAAGGATAAAACAAACATAATTAATGACAATTAAAAGCAATTCGGTAAACGTTTGTTTTCAAGGATAATAATAGACTTATAATAATATAATAATAAATCACAGATTTCCTTGGGTAAACATGTGCGATATAATATGATCCTCTATTCTTCATGTCAGTATGTGTGTAATTGTACGTGTCACATTCATTTTGTCTTGGCTTTTAAAAGGCGAACAGCTTTGAGAGCAAGCCACCGCTGAAAGTCATAGTATGTGAAGTGTGTTTAGTCGTTCCCCAGAGAGACAGAGACAAAGAGGCAAAGAGAACAGGAGGACAGAAGTAAGATGGGCAAACACCTGTTGAGAGGACGAATCTCAAATTCATCTTTTCTGTCTTGTGTGTGTGTGTGTGTGTGTGTGTGTGTGTGTGTGTGTGTGTGTGTGTGTGTGTGTGTGTGTGTGTGTGTGTGTGTGTGTGTGTGTGTGTGTGTGTGTGTGTGTGTGTGTGTGTGTGCGTGTGTGTGTATTCCTGTACATTGCTTCGTCTATATTTGTTTGAGTTTGATCCTTTGAGTGGGGCACTCTGGATAATTCTTGCCTGCCGATGTTTCTCCGCCTGCCCTTGACTGTTTGCTGTGAATCTTAATTTTCTATTGGCCCACAGATCTGCCTTTTAAGCAATTTTCAGCATTTTCTCTGTGTCCTGCATCTCTTTTCTTCAGCTTTGTAACTCAGTCCCCTTCAGGGCTGTTATTTTGCGACCGCTTGGGATTTTTTCCACGTTTGAGCCCAGCAAATGGATTCCTTACTCAGACTGTTTAGAAAGTAGATACTTCAGAGCACAGGGTATTAATACAAGGATAAACCTGTTTAATCCTTTCAGGTCTTCTTCAAGGTGATAACACCCCTTTATTCAGTTTTTTATCTTTTATTATTAATTTAAATCAATTGAAGATCTCAGGTCAGTACCTCTATTTCAAGAAAAAATTATTTGATTTTACAGCAGAGCAAAAAAAGCGTGGTCTTTGAAAGTAACTGAGGTTGCATCATTGAATCTCAATTCTGACGTGGTTTATTAAGAACATTCAGAGGAGCGTCAACTTGACTTCAGAAGCAAATGTATATTTGTGCAAACCATATAGAGTTAGGGCCATTTATCAATGTAATTAATGCAGATGAGCACAACTATGCCAATGAAGCCTGTATAATACTGCCTCTAATCACCATTGATCACATCCCGTGAGGGCTCCCAGGTCTTAATGAACGTTAATTACATTCATATAAAATCCGATGAGATTAGTCAATGAACCAAAGAAATCTACAATATTACCCTTCCCTATCGTGTGTGATGGCTTGTTAATGTGTGTGCAGGTTCCTCAGGCAGGGTCTCAACCCTCCCGTCGAGTAGGCTGCAATCTGCAATTGAAACAGAATCCAAAAGGTTATTTTGCTCAATGAAAAGGCTGAAAAGCAATCTCATGGAAACATATGTACACATACACACTTAAACTGAAATATGCACACAAGACACACCAGAAGCAGGCAGACAATCGCTGCGCACATATACAAAGAAAGCAGAGGCTGTCTCAGTTGGTGGCGGTGTTGCCTCCACCAGGGACAATAAACGTCAGGTCTCATCTCGTCACTACATGACCCTCTGCACTTGCGGAGGATGGATGGAGATCCATGGATAGAGAGAGGGAGAGAAAGATTGTGTCCTAGGGCTAAAATTAGCAATGATTCCTTCCCTAAGGTTTTGCAAGGACATGCAGAGTACGTGCAAACACACGTATGTACACGGCAAGCAAACACAAATGTGCACACACGCAGACACACACACACACACATTTCTCTTTCCATCTGCTGACATTTTCCTTTCATAAAAATAACTTTTTTTTTGCAGATGACACAGAAGATGGTTTTCACTTCACAGTGTGGTGACAATGGGCCTAAACTATATATTATATTTAATTTTGAATATGAATTACAGGGACTTTTAAGGAAAGGTTCCCAGACAAGTTTCTTCTTTCAGTTTGTGGTTGTGGTTGTGGTCTTCTTTGTATTTTTCTTGTCATAAATGGTGGCTATAGGGCCTCTGCAGATAAAAATGTCATCATGAATTTGATATTCTTTATCTCACGTTATTTATCTCCCCATTATTCCTGAACATATCCCCTCTCTGTCCACTCTCTCAGGAGATCTCAGACTACGACTTGCAGGAGTTGGTTATGAAGTCAATTGGTAGGCTGACGGTGATTCGGCAGATGTTCCCCGTGCCTCAGAACGCAACTCAGCGCTGTGTCAAACACAACCACAGGATCAACACTTCCCTCTGTGACCCCAAAAACCCCAGGTCCCATCAGCTGGAGGTGAGTTGTCTTGGTGATTTGACCATTTTCAATGAGTTCAATAAGTTGAAAACAAATTGAGGTGTCATACAGAAGGTAACTGGCAGCCATAAACAGTGTTGTGTGTTATGTGTGTATTTGGCTAATTAGAGAGTTTGGTGCCACAGGTTTTTATTCTGGCATAAAATAGCAAGTTATAGAAGAAAGAAGGACGTAAAAACTGACAGAGGTAAGTAGGTGGAACATAACGGATCTAGTAAAGCACTAACTATAGAGCATACCTTTGCTCAACACTGCAGATATTTATTTGGATCTGCACCAAATTGCACAGACTCATAAATATCAGTCCCCTAAACATTTTGGATTATTTTCATCAAGATCCCGGAATTACTCTGATAAATCAAGGGAAATCTCACAATGCTAAAGAAAGCACATAAAAAAAAAACACACACACCAAAATGAAATGGGTTTTTCCTTAGCCCAAGTTTCATACTAATTCGTCCAATAGTTATTCTATAATCTTTCTCACAAACAAACAAACCAACTGACGGGTGAAAACATAACCTCCTTGACTCAATTTAAGGAACTAATGTCACACAAAAATTAAATCAACAAATTTCTGCTTTACAGTCTGTCTACCTCTGATCCTGGTTGTGTTCATTTCAACTCTACAGACAACTGATACAAAACATATGTGTATTCTGATCATTCTAGAGTGACAACAGGGTATTTCACTCACTTTAAACGTATAGATCGGGAAGCTTCAGCCTGTATCATCACAGCCAGCTCCCCAAAGCTGTTGTTGTCCGGCTCTTTAACGCTTTGCCCTCTTGCAGTTTAATTACCTGCAGTGATCGAAAACTAACCTTAGTCTAAATTCACACTATCAAAGAGCAAGACATCGAGAAATGGGGTTGAAGCACCAGTGAATAAAGTCAATAAGGACCAACTGTGTTACAGGGCAGCTTTGTTTCCCAAATAAGAAACAGCAGCACAACAAAGTGCATCAAATGACTTCGAGAACAAGAAACATGGTGATATCACACACATACACTGAAATACACTCAGTAACCACTTTGTTAGATAACGCAATCCATTACAGCCGTTTATCCACATTGTTATAGAGGTGTTAATGAAATCATACTGTATGTGTTAACACTGAGGTCATAGTAAGTGGCTGTGTTGTTGCATTACATCGACAGGTATTTATAATATGCATGTAAAGTATGGACATAAGGAAGAGTAGTTTAATATGATACCATCAACAACTATAACCTCAGTGATAAATGCATTTCTGATAATGTCGCCAAACATGGAACATAGTAAACATTATAAAGCTGTTGTATTGAATCATACTAGATGGTCCAAGTCCACTGAGTGCAGCATATGTCCAACTCCATCAATATATAGCTTGACACGTATTCTGAGGTATATGTACATATATCCCTGAGTTATACATTGTACATGCAAAGGTATTCTGAAATTCTCTCAATTGTAATGTAATTTAAACACAATTCTTTGGGTTTGTTCTCCATTTTTTTCAAAGAACAAAATCCCGAAACTACTTATTGTATGTACTCAAAACCCTCTCGGCTGTTCCATGTCTGAACGCAGCTCCCAGTGTTTTTCGTGTGACATTTCAACATGTCTCCTGCTCCAAAAGCCTCCCTGTTCACCCGGCTTGCTGATTTGACATTGTCCTTTATGCCTGTGAGGCTGTTTTTTTTTACCTGGAACATTAATCATTTTGGTAAAAAGTCAGCTCACAACCTTGTGTGTGTTTATCTCAGACCACACAATTCATCTTATAGCACAGTCCTGGAAAACACAGTGACAGCTATTTTTCCCCTCCCTCTTCTTTCACATTTCCTTTACTTAGTAGTTTTGTTGTTTTAATATGTCCCCCAGGGTGGCAATATGTATGCAATTATTATCCCGTTTTGTGTGTATGTGAGTCATCAAGCTGCCATCAAACGGAGCGGAGGAACGGGAACACACTCTTATTTATTTGTCAAGACAAAAATATGAAATTGAATTAATGTGCTGTTGATTTATGTGGATGCACAAGACCCCGGGGGAACACATTTGATGAAAGTTGGAAATACATTGAAAACAGAGACGTGCTCTTAATGTTTATGTGGATATCGCCCTTTCAAGTCCTGGGACTCTCACCCACTGTAATCAGCGCATGGATGTAAGAGAGGATGGTCTTTCATATTTCATGTATATTCTTTTTAATTAAATAAAGTAACAATATCTATTTTTTTAAAGGCCTAAAATGGTAAATATAAGCTTAATTCACGAATATTTTTATGCTAAAAGTTGATGCTTTGTGTGTCCTGATGTGAATTAAGTGCTTCTCAAGTATACAAAGGTATTATCAAAAATCCAGTCCTTCTAAGATATTCATTGAATAGATATATATACACAATTATACATAATTTAGTGTGTGTGTGTGTGTGTTTTGACTGTTTATTATTACTCATTATAGTCAAGGACAATGTGTTTATTTGGCAAAGAGAGTGAGAGTAATATCGTGGCTGCACAGTTGGAACACGCTTCACACACGTTTATTTTGACATCCTGTGTGTGCGGGTGAATTTGAGGGAGGGAGGAAGCGACGGATGAGAGAGAGAGAGAGAGAGAGAGAGAGGAGCGGATCAGCTCAGCGGTCAGAGAGTGGCCCAGAAGCCCAATTTCACACTGCACTGAAGCACATCTGCTCGGGCTGACCACACGAGCACACACACACACTCGCACATAACGCTCGCCTGAAGAGCAGCCACTGATCATTCAAGATCCCCAAACAGCAGAAGTAGTCTCACTTAAACATTTCACGGAAAAAGCAATAAGCAGAGAGAAAGAGTGATGGTCAGACAAAAGACAACAAGTGAAAGACGGAGACAAAACTGCGAAAAGCCAAGGTAGTTCACAGTGAAGTCAGAGAAGTTGGATGTAAGATAAATTAGTTTTACTGTCAGTTAATTGTTTGACAAGGATCATAGCATAGTTGTAAAAATATCACTCTGGAGGGAAAGTTGTCGACCAAACAAGCAAAACTGCTGCTCTTTCTTTTTTTAAATAAGGTTAAATTATATTTGCCAAGATTCAAGAGTTTATTGTCATATGCACTACGATAACATTAAGCAGTCGCTTGCAAGGGAATGCTTGTGTCACAGGCTCTCTTATAACAATGCTCAATGAAACACACCCATGAAGCAAATATTTTGATGTTTCACATTTTGAGTCTATGATTGGTGACAGTAGTTTGCCAAAGACTATCTCACTAAGAATAATTACCCCCTTTCAAATATTGGATTTTCTAATAACACTGTTCGCACCGGTTTATTTCATTACCCATCCATAACCAAAACTGAGGAATTGTCTTACTTTTGTAAATAATGTCAAACTTTTTAATGAATTACAGTTTCTGAGCTCAATTGGAAATGATTTAAAATGATAGTTTACAATAATTATGTGGTGTGAAATATAACAGGTTTTCTAATAACACTGTTCACATGGATTTATTTACTCACTCTTCTCTAACCACAACTGAAATATATTACCTTTGAAAATACTGTAAAACATCTGCAGCAGTATTTTCTTAGAGACCTAAGACTTAACTATATGGACTTTTTTATTGTAATGAAGCAGCCATCTTACTTTTCATCCTCTTTTATATGGAAGGGTTTTAAATACATTTTTAATAAATTACAGTTTTTGGGCTGAGTTGGGATGAATTCAATATTAAAGTTTGTTTTCAGAGCAAACATAGAGAAAAACCTGATATTTAGTTGTTATTATAACTATAATTTATTGACCTAATTCAGGGCAACGTTATCTCTCTCTCCCCCTGTGTGCGTGTGTCTTCTTTTTGATATATGAGGTGCTCTGTTACTGAGCTAATGGCTTGTGATTCTATATTATTGTGTTGGTAAGTGTGTTAATGTGAGCGGGTATACATCATCCGCGTGTGCGTTCATGTGTGTGCATTGAATCATGCCTGTTGTAGTCTGTTTATTATATTCTCATTAACATGGAGAGAAGAGGCTCGGTGCATCGCACAGCAATCTATCAAGGACTAAATGAACTCCTCTCCCTCTCTGACTCCTTCTGTGGTGCCAAGATCCCACAATACGTTTTAATCCATGTCATCCTGTAAGCTTTTCTTTTGTGTGTATTTGTGCAAAGGTTTCATATGAAAATGAGTCCACTGTGAGCCACAGGGGAGCTGAAGTACTAATGTAATGTGCTACAGGTGCAAAACATGTTGGTTTAAAGTGATTCAAAAAAGAGAGAAGCTGCAAATATTGTTGGTTTTCTTTATTTCCCTAAGTGCAAAATAGATCAACAAGTTAATGCAAGTCGATCCATCTTCCCCGGCTCCATTACCGAAGGAAAAGACCTAAACTAACTCCCAAAGAATACATTTGAAAGACCTTCTAATTGTGCCATTTTTTTGTTTCAGGTTTCTGCATTGTGAGATATATACCTCTATTATCATCCTCAGCAAAAGTATATGTTTTGTACTTATTGTGTTATTTTTGTTACAATGTTTCCCTCCTTTTTCTATCTGTCTTCTCTTTCTCTGTAGATCTCCAACCGCTACATCTATGATTCCGTGTTGCTGCTGGCCAACACCTTTCACAGAAAACTGGAGGATAGGAAGTGGCACAGCATGGCCAGTCTGAGCTGCATCAGGAAGACCTCCAAACCTTGGCAGGGAGGCAAGAGCATGCTGGATACTGTTAAAAAGGTAGGAAAGTGAGGGAAGAGAAGCAAAGCACATACCTTATCCTGCAGGTCTGGAGGGGAGGTATTCATCTAAGAATGCTTTCAAGCATACTTGAACGCTCTCGCGAATATGCTGCCTTCAAATGGGGTCATGTTCACAATAGAATCCACATGAACTCCCATCCTTTAAAAAGCCTCTGCATTTCGTATTATGCTACGTGCCTACTAGCTTTCTAAATAGTTAGCGTCTGAGGCTTTAACACACCGACAATAATGTTGGCATTTGCGTTCATGCCGTGTTTCCTAACAGCAGGGTTCTCACATCTTAACCACTTAACTGTCAAGCTACCATGTACTTCTCACATTAACTGCAAGCTCACAAATTCAATTTAAAGATATATATATACAGTATATATATTCCCTATAGTACACAATATGAGTATATATATAAATAAATGAATGAGCTTCACAATAACAGGGATACATGTTGAATGATATGATATGATATGATATGATGGTACATAGATTATGGGTTTTGTGCAAGAGTCTAATAATTAGCAAAATGGCATTTTCATCCAAAACAGTGTGAGTAGAACAGAGGAAAGACAGTGGATAAATTAAAATACAAATTTAGAAAGACCTTTATTAATTATCTTCCACAATAACCTTAAACTAACAAAAAAACGCTGGGATAAAAAAACTTCTATAATATAAAACTTTACCAACAACGTAATTAGTTTCCATGATTTCATATATTACTATCCTAATATTTATATGGTTTTAAAGAAATAATAATCAGAAATAATCATTCCAGGATACTGTTGTTTACAGTAGTGTACACGCTTTTAAATATATAAGTAGAAACAGCATGAAGGATAAAATCTGATTTGCACTATATAATCACCAGTGAAACCTTCTCCATTTCCGGATTTCTATTTGAAATGTTGTTGATATCTTTGTGACCCAAAGTCACCTATATCTAATCTCAGTTTGTGGACCGTGCCATCTGTTTCATCCATCTCCTGCAGCGCTCTACTGCTGTGCGATGTTGTCGCCACGTCCTTGCCAGTTTAAAAATAGCTCATAAATACTTTGTTTCAACAAAAAAAAAAGAAAAGAGTTATTCTAAAAGAGTATTTTGAATAAATCTGCCAAAAACACAAGTCTTGACTCGCAGCAGAAAACTATTTTGGGTGCTTGGAGCGCAGGTTTTATTTGTCACAGTTGAAAGCAACAGCATATGTCCATCCCCAGTCCCAACAACAACATATGAGCACAATATTCAATTTCTTCCTATTTATACATGTTTGTCATGTGTTTCTTTTAGCATTTGGGAAAAATGCATTATTTTGCACCTCATTTATTGAGCATGTATTTGCATTTCAATAAAATGTGCTCATTATATGAGGTTTTTGAGACCAGGTACTATTGTTGTTTTGGCTGAGACACTGTCGTCAAAACAGCAAGATGCGATCCCTGCTAAATTCATTTACACATTGGCATCTCTTGTGATAACACAAATCCTCTCCAGAGATGAAGAGGAACATGGAGAAGGCTCTTTACCGTCCACTTCCCATGGAAATGTGATTCTGTTCGTTATTTCAAGAGATAGTTTCTACGTTCCGATCTGTGCTCGGTAACTTTATGACCTTAGTGCTATTGGTTTCAACTGATTGCGTACCTTTTAAAGGAACACGTGCATCAATTAGCAAGTTCCCCTCAGTTGCTGCACAGTTGACTTGTGGGAGATAATGGTTTTCATCCCGCGGCTGCGATTTCCTGAATCTCTGTATCTCACCTTGAGTTCACGTTGGGGTTTGGCAACACTTTGATCACTGTTTAACCCAATTGGATCAATGCCCTCTGTTTTGATATCAATAAAGACAAAAATAAAACTACTCCAGGGATGGCAAGTCGACTGAATGATGAAGCCAAGTGAAATGTTAATTTAAGGATTAGCGTCAGACAATAAGAAATACAGCGCAGTGGCTTTCATATCTATCTCTGCAATTCACCTTGAGATCTGTCTGGGGTGTGGAGCTTTCATCAGTCAGCCCAGGCTGTCTAACTAACCCTGATGTCTCGACAGAGCTGCGTTCAAGAGCCCAAAGCAGTAACGGAGTTGAGTTCGAACACTCTGGCATCAGTTCCGTTTTGCAGTGTATCCGCCATGTGCTTTGCTGTGTGTCTGTGTTTTGAATCTGTGATTTGGTATCTGGTGCCATTATAGATACCAATTTGCAGCGGTTTATGTGGAGCTCTGTTGATGTCGTCCACAAACAGGTTCATATAGTGGGTAATGAAATGCACCAGGTGAAACTGCATATCCCCGCCCTGTCATTAGCTGCATAATCCACTTCTTAAGTATCAGTGATTCAAGCAGTTTTAGGATTTATTAAAAAATTCCATTGATTGTTTTTTATACACAGTAAGTCCTGTGAAGCAAACCGACACCCCCCAGCCAGGAGCCATGGGGCTGTTTCAAAGTCTAAGCTTTACTCTTAAGGATAAATACAGCTGTTTTTGTAAGACACAGGTTCGTTCACCTTTATTTTTTATTTGTAAGGAGCTTTCAAATGCCAAAAGGTACCTTCAAGTCTTGTTTCTTTATTCGTTTCTCTGCCTTTCAATCATGTTTTCAGGCTAAATGACATTTACACCAGGTTCCATTAAAATAAAGATAATTGTTGTTGCCTATACTGAGCTGTCTACATTAATTAACTGAATAATTATAAAAAGCAATGAACAGTATCCAAGCAGGTTTCAACCTTACCCGGCTTTCAAGTAAGCAAATAAACATGCGCTTTAATGTGTGGGTCTGTGGTCCTCCTAGGGGAATAAAACTATTAAATACGGTAATAATATACTTATGTGTCAGATTCGATTAATTAGCCAAATAGCATATTAACAGCATTTATGAGCCATGTCATATATTTGCCCTCATCCGGCAGTTTATTGTTACACCTAGTTAAAACTAATGTTGCCTAATACAACCGTCCTGCAAGTGTTTTCTGGTTTTATTAAAACTATTCTAAAAAGGTGTTGATTCGATTTTGTTATTTTTGGAAGATTGCATTCTGCGGTGCTGTTGATTTGTTTCGCGTTGAACTGACTGTAGTCTATTACTTTATTGTTTAAATAATTTGGCTACACGCACTTAGTAAAACCTGTGGTCACACACTTTCAATTACATGTATGTTTTTTAAGAACCTATTTGGCATATTCTAAATTAAAACTTCTAACTTCTTATTTAATGATGATACTAGTAAAATGATTGTTTACCGAATTTCTTTTTCATTTGGAATTATTCTGCTGTTGTTACTATTTTGTTCTCTTTAAGTTACTTAACCAATGATAACAACCTTTTCTGAACATTATTTATAATATTGTGTGGAAACGAATGTGTCATGATGCTGAATACACTATACTAATAATTATATAGATTGTCAGTGCATGTGCAAGTGTCTATTTGATTAGGCACATGTGCGTGTGTACATGCATCATAGCCCAAATCACCTCCCATAAAAGGCACAATCTCACACACACACACACAAACATGCACACGTGGTATGAATCATATTAAGGGGAATAACACCTTTCTCCTTCCCTGAAGCAGCTGCAGTGTCACTTTTACTGACAGGTCACACTGCTGGCAAAGGTTGGGGACTAGCACCGCATCTGTGCACGAGTTTGTGTATGTGCGTGTGTTCTGATTAAAACTACCTTGACACTCAGGACAATATATTCTCCTAGTGGAAAATGTCTCCCACGTTTTATGTCTTGTACACAGAAAAATACAACCATGCAAGTATGTGCACGCATACAAAATCAGACATATTTTCCTATATTTTTTAAAGATAAATAGATTTTACTTATAAAGTACCTGACAGATTAAAAATGTCTGTTTCTCTGTGAGGTGTCCTCTGATCTTAACAAGGATAACCATGATTTTGTTAACATTTTGCAGCTTGATGAGGTGATTCTAGCTGTGATTATCTGATGAGGACCACGGCTATTCAATGATCAATTTTACCGAACAACAATATAAGTTGTAAATAAAATCATCTTGTCCTTGCAGTTCGGTGTGAGCGGCCTCACAAGTTTCCTGGAGTTCAATGACAACGGCTCGAACCCCAACATCTTCTTTGAAATCCTGGGGACGAATTATGGAGAAGAACGGGGAAGAGGAGTCAGTAGGGTAAGTACTTAAAACAGAACCCCTGTGTGGTGTTCTACTGTGGGCGAGGGGGGGGGGAATCATTCCTGCTCTAACACATAGAGTGGATTTACATAATTTCTACATTTACCAGGGAGCTTCAGTGCACCTGCTCTCTACATTTATTTGCATCTCATTCTTATGCAGGTATTTCTTTCCTTGTGGCTGTAACTACTGTATAGACGAGTATAGAACTGCTCTGCTGCAGCTTATGAAAGTGACATCACAACTGCACAGAAGCAGCTCAAGCATCATTGTTTGGTTATTGTTTTTATGTGCATCAGTAGGATGCAGAATCATCTCACCCGTTACAGGAAACTTGATGATAGTGGGATTGATTAGAAGGATTTTGAAGCAGTGTTTGGCGATGGGAACATGCAGTGGTGGACAGACCTTTTGAGAGTTCTTTGACGTTTCCTAGTGGCCCTTCGACTACGGGCAAATCAATCAGAAAAAATACAACAAGCAGGAATCAGGAGATGATGCATCGGACAGAAACGTTATCATCATTTAGAGAGAGACAGAGAGAGGCCACCAGTAGCTGTAACCACCTTCACCTAATGTGCTTTGACGTATATTGATACAATATAATGGCCTACATTGTGTTTCTGCTATGACTCTTTACCTTTATATGTTCCAGTGAAAAAATGTAAGGACGTATGTAATGCTGCTTATTCAGTTTCTTTGTACTTCATAGAGCAACATATGAGCTAAACTGAAATGTAACAATCAACAGATTTGGGGTTTCCCTACAAAATTCTGATGGACGGAGTGAGAAAGTGCTGCACATAGATGCACTGTGTGTGTGTGTGTGTGAATAACAAACTAAAGCACATTGAGTGGTCAATGATACCAGAAAGGCATGATATAAATATAGACCCTTTACCATAAATCTATTTGTATATACGCATATAAATATATTTTTGATAAAGTAAATCATAGATTGCTTTTTCCTCACCATTTAACAGTCCTGATGCGTTGGACTGAAGAAAAGACCTGAGTGGCACTGACCCTTCAGTTTTAGTGAATCATGCAAACAAGTTGATGGGAGTTGACATATTAGACCCAGACTTGCAGTACATATTCCCTCGTGAAATTCAGTTGGACAGAGAATCATCTGTGTGCACAGGTGTGGCATGTTCATGCACAAATACCCCCCCACACACCCATGCACAAAAACACGGTGTCTATCCTCCACACCAGAGGGAACTCTTTGCAGATAACAGTTGAGATAGTGAGCTGTGATTATGTATAATGTGTTGAGACAACAACATAACACAGCGTGCCATCACAGACAAAATTAATCTTTAAAGCACAGCATAATTACATTAAGGCACAATTCCCTAATCACAGAGCATAATTACTTCTGAGGGAATTAAGGCACTTGTTATACAATATTCCTGCCACCGTCTCCCCGAACACTCTGAGCATCGTTGGGATTCAATAAAATTTATACAAGGCATCAAATGACTAAAGAGAGGCTTAGATTCCTCTCAGACTGCCTGGATTGCCTTTCTTTTTGTAGCCTCTGCAAGTGATGTGGAGCCCTCGAAAAACGGTGTTCACGCAGAGCACCTAACCTAACCTGCAATAAAAGCATGGCCGACATGCAGCATGTCAAGTTGTAGAAAAGGTTAATATCAAATAAGGTTAATATGGAATAATCAGGCTCTGACCACCCCACGGTCAAGAATGAAAGCCAGAGAAATCCACCCGTTTGACCCAGAGTGTGTTTGAATGTGCTCATAGTGAAATGCTAAAGCGAAATTAAAACCCAGGGATACGAGGAGAAAAATAAAATGGCAACCATCTAAGGCGGTTCAAGCATCCCGTCCGGTACAGTGTAAATTCAAAGCTTTTCCTTTTCATTGCGATGGACAGGGACGACCTGTATGTAAAATGATTTCCTCAGTTCTCATCCACAGCACGAGCCTTCAAAGACAGGTTCAAGGTGCAAAAAGACCTTGATGTAAATTGATGATTATGAAAGGTAACCCTGTCTCTCTCACCCCAGGTTAACGTCTTCCCTTATGTAATGACGGCGTCAGTGACAATACTTCTCAAGTTAATTTCAGTGCAGGGATCACTGCTGCAGTGAAGATGGCTCTGTAATATAATGAATCCAGATGATTGTAGGGCTTCTTCCGTCCATTAAACACAATATTTTCCGAGCAGTCTGGTAGGATGAAGAAAGAGTTGATCTGAAAATAGTCAGAAATCTGTGCATTCAGTTTATATTTCATAAAATAAAGAATATTCTTGTTGAGGCTTACCTGGACACATCTACCTACATGCTAAACAGATAGTAAATTGTTTGTTCAGGCTTGGTGTGTCATAGAAATAGTAATAAAGATTAACTATGAATCAGCTTGCAATCACAGTTAGCTACATTAAGCAATCAGCAGCAGCAATAACTTTAATTTAATAACATGGCTGAAAAGAGTGGGGTGGAGGTGCAGCATTTGATCTTGCGATGCAGTGGATTTGCTAAATCACAGCCACTGGGTGAAGGAAGCTCTCAGAAGGAGCCTAAGCTAATTCTCAAGTTGCTCTGTTTGACATTTTAGATTTGTTAATAATGTTGAGAGCAGTTTTATTTTAATTAAATCTCAAGAAAGTGTACCTTGATTTAAGGTGCAGTAGGTTGATAGAAAGATAATTGGAAGGAGGGGTTAAAATAAAGCCTGGGACACACATGATGGCTGCGTCGCTGGTACGACTACTGTATTTTCTCAAATTAAAGTCACTAAATACCAGAACTCAACTGTATGAAACCTTGCATCTTCTGGTCCTGCAAACATTACACAATAAAAACAGTGCTTTTACTTTGAAAAAGGTACAGGAGTTGTATATTTATATTTATCACGTATTTGACAGATAGACATTGAAACTGTGGAGAAAGATATTTTTTTCTTGCCTATGTTGCTGTGAACCGCAAACGGCACACAGACACGCGGCTCATGTGGCATGGGGGCTCCTCTTACCTGATAACATGGAGACCAAAGTGAAAAGCAAGATGTTTAGCGATGCACAGGCGCAACTCAAGCATCCAGTGTGGCCGGGTGTGAGGAAGTGAAGATTGGGAAAGATGGATGTGAGGCCCCCAGCTGCAGAGTGGACAAGACCAAAGTTAAGCTCATAGGGGAGCAGAGGCCTGGGTAAGGCTGGTCTATTTATTCCTTATCGTAGATGATTTACACAGGGATGTCTCTACTCTAACAGGAGGTAGCTTATGGAGCCCTCGCTGTATGTTGCACTGCCTATAGGATTTATAGTTTAATTTATTTTTTATTTTTTTTACATATTTTGTGCATTAGCATTTGCAATCTATCTTCCCAGCTGTCCCCTCTGCCTGTATGTTAGACAGTATTTGACATTCCCTGTGGTCTCATGATACAGTAGAAGGCTTATCTACTAAATATTTGATCCTTCACATTTGCAAACCTTTCTCAGAGCAACATTTGCTCTAGTATTTATCCTTTACTCTGTGGTAAATTAGTGGTTTAATGGTTATGGACACTGAGGTTTCACCTGACGCTGACCTTTCCTCAAAGAGACGCCCAACTCTTCAAACAAATTAATTTAACATTGGTTGTTTTGCTGAATAAATTATAGATCATCTCTCTCTCTCTCTCTCTCTCTCTCTCTCTCTCTCTCTCTCTCTGTATGTGTGTGTATATATGTCTCTCATCCCTACGCCATGTGCATTAACTTTCATACCATATGAAGTCAAATGTATTTCTCTTGTACCTGCATTCTTTCACGACGCCGATGTGTCATGTAAAAATTATGGATAATGGGTGCATCCTCATGTCTTTTATATAGGAGAGCCATTCAGTGTCTGCATTATAGATTTCTGAATTATGGACAACGGGCCCCAAAGAGCCAAACCACTGTGATACTGACATATAAATGATGTGTGTCTCACACCATTTACAGTATATGCATATGCCACCGATTATGCTATCAAAGCCCCCTTACCGTGGAAATGTAATCTTGTGAACATGTCTACATTGTGTGTATATATGATATAAGACGCCATGAAAAGGATTCAGACAGTGGGGGGTACATCAAATGCCTCGGGAACCCTTCCTCGACAATCACATAACTATAGCATACCTCTATGCCCCTCATTTCACTGTAGCATTACAAGGGGTTATTGGTGTCTTGCAATCTAAGTCAGCTAAGGCAGCTAACTCAGAGATGGTGATCGCGCCATACGACAGAGAGCAGCACATAAAATACATTAACTTTTTGGTACCAGTACTGGTTTGCTTCCAGTTTGAACAAGTATGTCTGAATTACTCCCATGACACCACTGACAAGCAGAGGTTTGTGTGTTTGATGAGCCGGGAGCTGCAGGAGAGCGGCTGAGTGGTGGCTGGAGGTAGAAGTGCTGGTAATTTGCACGGTCAAAGATCCACAAATACAAATCGATCCAAAGGTTTAGAGTTATATCCAAACCATTCTAAGGCCACTAAGGGATTTTCTTTCATGGGAAAAACTTGTACGAATCTAATTTTGAGGAGCAGAGTTGATTATTATGGGTTTAATCAACGCCAGGAGAGGAGATCTAACTCTTCATTCTGTTGAGAATACCACTTAACCTGAGATCTCTGTTCCCTCCTCCATGAGCCTTCTCTCTAATCCCTGCTGCGAGTCTCATTAATGAAAGGCACACGGTCCAGTTTTCTTTTTTTTTGGTTATTTTCCCGTCTTACTTTAATTAAGTTATCATTCAGAGGACCTCTCTCTTTCTCCCCAACTCCCTTTCCTCGTCATCTTTCTCCTCTTTTTTCCCTCCCTCCATCCTACCACCCACCTCTCCCAAATCGGCCGTCGCCTTTTTCAATCCTCCTTGTCATGCCATTTATCCCCATCATACTTAACACATATGCATACAGTTGTCTAGCGATAATGATAATAGCAGACACCTGAGATCAGTCATAATTATTACTGCTGCACTGTGGTAGAATTGGCTTTCTGCTCCATTACCTTCTTACACGGGAGCCTATATCTCTCTCTATCTCTCTCCACATCTACAGGCATGCCAGGCTCCGCTGCTCTCTTATATAGAGGCGACAAACCTGCCATGTGTAATTGCTTCGTTAGCTATCTGCAACATCTTTAATGACTACAGAGAGGAAAAGCGGCATCAGATTTATACTTTAGAGCCAGCACAATAAAGAAAAGGGTTGTGGCTAAGCAGGAAATAAAAGGAGCACAGGATGGGGGGAAGGGGAAGGCGATGAGTGAAAGGAGAAAGAGTGATTCGTCGGCGAGGGGGGAACATGTGAAGAGGGTAAAATGAAATAGGTAGAAGAGCTTTAGAGAGCGAGAGAGATAGAATGGAGATAGATGACCTAGTCCCTCTAGATCAAGAGATAGAAACGACGGCACAGGTCCTAATAAAGTCACACCATTACACTCCCACACATGCTCGTGCTCTCTCCTCTCTCTCACACAAGCACATACTCTCCATCCTTTGGTCGAGAGACAGAAACACTCCTCTCTTTGCAAGAATCAATGGCCTGCAAACTGCAGTGTTCTTAAATTGAGGTCACCTTCAATTAGCATCCCCAGTCTCGTCTGACATACGTGGTAAATTATGTTAAGTGACTTCACAGAGTCACAGGACCTTGGAAGCCCCCTCGCCGCCCTGTCATCATGCAAGAAACATCTCCTTCCATTACATCTTCTGAGCGATTGAAACACTTTTTTTTTTTTTTTCAACATGACGGCTTAATGTGTCCACCAGCTCAAACACACTTAATAGCTGCAGTTCAATTGGGAACTCGTGCAAGCTCTTGTAGACACACGCACATGCACACGCACACACACACACACAGAGACATTTGCATAAATCCTCTGCCATGTTTGGGAATGCTTTGGGCTTTGCATGCCAATTAATGTATTTCTACTTAACTGTCAGTATAGCAGAGAAACACTGGGTTTCCCGTAATCCCGACCAAACAAACACATATGCAAGCAGACATATTAGAAACCAGAGTTTATTATTGACTGTTTCTTTCATATTGCTAAGCCATAGTGACACACAATGACATTATGTCCCTTTGCATTAAATATGACATGAAAAACATATTTTCCACAGACACATACAGCTTATTAAGCTGGTTGGTAAAATTGGTAGTTTTTCTCCTCGTGGAAAAAACGCTATGCAAATTTTAGTCGAAGAAATCTTTTTTGTAACTTGTTATTTTTTTATATATATATTTTCATGCTTATGGTTTGTGTCACATAATGATCCAGAGCCTTTCATTGATATTATAGTTGTTGGGGCATATTGGAGAGAAAACCTCTTTCTCCGGCACAAAACGATACCTGTTTTTTAAAACCCTCACCTGTTATTGGCTCACAGACTAATATCCTGTTGCAGCTATTGGCTCAGATGTTACTTCCATCCACAAACAGTGTATTAGTACCTCAGGACTCAGCAGGTATCAACTTTTGAAAACAGCCGTGTCTGAAATATGTGCATTGGCTTTTACTAGATCGGAACCAAAAACTAATGTTGAATGTGAACACAACAGCAATCATGTCTCCCAGTAATAACATTTCTATACAACTAAACTAAAAAAATGTTTCATAAGACACACTATGGTAACAATGGTGGTCCGTCCCTTGGTCCTGTGGTCACCTTCATCTACCT
Source organism: Hippoglossus stenolepis (assembly GCF_022539355.2). NCBI lineage: Eukaryota > Metazoa > Chordata > Actinopteri > Pleuronectiformes > Pleuronectidae > Hippoglossus > Hippoglossus stenolepis. The sequence goes on from NC_061491.1 coordinate 18,696,685, forward strand.
CGAATTTCATGGCTATTTAGAACGATTTGTTTAGATATTTCAGTCTAGACCAAAGTGATGGACTAGCAGCCAACACACATTACCAGCCGTTTTGCTATCCATACCAAAAATATATTCTGATACAATCCAAGTCCTGGCAACAAATTATACACAATGTAAAAGTACATTGGAGAAATAGTTTTACCAGGTGCTTTATACACAAATAGATGTTTACAATGAAAGTGTCCACGCTGATTACCAGGGTTTCAAATCCATTAAGTCTTTCTCAGAGCTAAAATACTAAATAAGACCTGAAGGGCAGACTAAGATTTCTGATAATATCAATTATGCTACAGTTGCTAACAAATGAGCACGATAAGGTTTTTAATGATTTCAGATTATTTACAGAGAGCATGCAGATAGTGTGAAACATCTTCTCACACGTTGTCTGATCATGGAACAAAAGAGCGAGGATGCGTCTCTAAGTCCACATTAACAAGTGTTATTTTAAGGGCATTAGATGAGGAACTGGAACTGATTATTACAATTATGTAAAAATAAATAATCCCAAAGTGTGATATAGAGAGGGTGATAAGAAAAGAGAGGGAGCTTAGAGGGGAGGTGCCCAATGAGTCACGTCAAAGAAAAGAAAAAACTAAAAGGGAGTTGGCCATTATGTGAGTCAGATATATGAAATTTAGGAATGTATATGTGGTGAGTTATAGAGGCGGTAAAGTAAAAGGAATAAATCAGAGGAAGAGAGAAAGCATGAAAACATGCAAAGAGGGAAGGGTGGAAAGATAGTGGCAGAAAAATACCTCCAATTTTCCATCCCATTAGGTAGATTTGCATGTATCTTGATTCAGCGTGTCTCCTCCACCTCCAGGCCAGATTGTGGAAAGGATTGAGGAGGCAGGAAGTGGAAGAATGGGAGATACAGTAGAAGATGCATGGATAAAGGGAAGTGGGGGGGAAACAGGAGGGCAAACCTGAGGAGCAGAGAAGGAGAGAGGAGAGGACATCATTGATTTGTCCTGTTTCACAGATTCCTTCCGCTGATAGATGTGTGTGTGTGTGTGTGTGAGATTGTGTTAGTGTGTAGACATGAGACAGAAATGCAAGATGCTGAGACTCCTCTTCATGAGGAATAATTGTTAGAATTTTGGATTCATTCAGACTTGACATTTTCCATTTTCTCTCCTATATAAGATGACTTGCATTTGTTGTGATTGTTATTGTGTCTATCCTGATGCTATCATCTGGTGATAGATGACAGAAACTGCATTTTAAAAAGCAAATTAGAAAGAAAAAATACATCAATTTGTTACCTCTGTGCATTTTCCATGTTTATTAAATTGTTTTTCCAACTCCAACATGCAAACTAGTTATTCTGGAGATTTAAAAATCATTTTTATGAAGTATTTCATCAGTTTTTCATCATACCAGATTTTAAGACTTGACCCTTAAACTTTAATTTTGTTCTCTGCCTTCTTGTGAATTATTGTGAGCCATAAAAATCAATATTCAGGGCAGAGTCTAGGTGGAGTGGTGGTTGGGCAAATGAGAGCCAAACAGCCAGTAATTAACTTTTGGGAAACTGCCAATTAAAGATAACTTTTATGGAACAAATTGCCCCCATATAATAATATGGGCTTTGAAATGACAAGCACAGTTTCCCGTTCACTTTAATACAACCAGGGCTTTTGGAGACAGCATGTAGCCATTAAACGAACAAGTCCTTGTATATCACTGCAACCCATACATTAGCTGTGGTGCTTGCTAGCATCTATGGGGAGTTCGATCATTTGTACAGTGGCCTGTGGGTGCAAGAACCCAAGAGCTTAGTTTTTCATTTTTCAAGTTTTATTTGGAACCTCTGTATTAATTCAGTTTCCTTGTGCAGGGGAGTCTCAGCATAGAAATGATGAGGGGCATGTGCAGACTAGTGTACCACAGACTGTGGAAGTAGGCTACAGAGTCACTGCTAGTTCCATTAAAGGTGCCTTTAATGGATTAAACATTAATACATGTAGACAAATGAAATCAAACAATATGCTTTAACATGCAGTTCTCTTAGCCAATTGGGGCTAATAGCTACTTGATAGCAAGTTATTGCAATTCCGTTTTCAGACATGAACTCTGCAAAATGTCCAGAAATTGTTTTCTGACTTTTTCTGGGCTTTGACTTTCACATACGAAGAATGCAGCAGGGGATTGTGCAGGTAAGACAAGTTCACAACAACAGGGAAATGTCCAAAACATTAAGGTGAGGGATAGAATCTGAGTGGACTATTACAACACATCACCAAAAGCTCTCGAATCTCATTGTCTTTCCAAGTTGACATCTTTGTCGGTGTCTTCTACATGCATGGCAGATATTTGTATTCTTCCTGTTTTGTGTTCGTCATTTGATCAACCTGTCCACATTTTTTGCTCTATTCACATGCAGCCTGTGGATTCATGGGCATCAAGATACACTGTGTTTTTTCCTGTTTTCACAAACTGTGAGCAGTTTCTCCTCCGGCTTTGTCACGGACCAATGTCACTACTGAACTTGCAGAGATTATACTGATATTGATTTTCTCATTTAACTCACAGCCGGACGCCAAACAAGCACATTTTCCAAAATGTTGAAGTGGTCCTTTCAGCTCTAAGTCTTATCTCTCATACTCTTCTGCTCAGAAGTGAGGCAGGAGTATTAAAATTCTGTTAACCTTTCTAACAACGGCTTTTACCCTTGTGAACACTTGAGTACTTACGGGGCTTCTTCTTGTGCTTGATTGATGTCAGCGATTTGTTGTGGCTGGAAGGTTCTGTCAATCACCAGCCAACACGCATGCACTGACCAGCAAGTTGTATTCTTGGTGACCACAGCACAGTGGACACTGGACAGAAATTGAAGCTGACAAACTGCCTCTGGTGTCCTTGGATCAACTTAAGTGTGGCAGTGTATGTGGATATTTTTTGCTGTGTGTGTGTCTGTATACATGAGACTGAAGAGAGATATCAAAAATCATAGAGAAGTGAAAGGAAGGGGGAGGGGTTTTTTTGGGGAGAGAAATAAATGAAGCAAACAAATATGGAAATGCAGAGGAATAGGAGACAGCGTTTTTACCTGCTGTCGCACAAACCCTATTGGGAAATCCACTGTGGTGCCAAAATACACCATCCGTTGTGTAAATAGTATGGGTAACACCAAACACTGGCCCGGCAGCCACTCGTCTGCTTCCTCTTTTGTTAAGACAAGTCAGGAGAAGTTTTATCTAGGGATGCACCAATATGGAAATTCTTGGCCGATACCGATATTTAAAACAACAATCTAGCCGATAGCCGATACCGATATTTGTTTAATACTTGAATAATATGAAAAACAGAAAAAGTGACAAGTGTAACTTTAGATGCCATGGTGTCGGGGGTAAATGATGTATTCTCCAAGCAAGCCTTTAGACCCCCCCTCTCTCTCTTTTTATCTATATGACTGCTTGTGTGGCTGTAGTGGATGGGCAGAGGGGGACATTTAATTATGTGATTGGGAAAATTAAAACTCCAGGACAACAGAAGGGGAATACAAAGTATGGGATGCATATTTGATCATTTATATCATATAAAATATGTCATTTATATCGTTTAAAATCATTTTTCAGTCTGTTTCCTGGCGCGATACGCTCGCTCGCACGCCGAAACCATCGGTGAAGGGCGCAAGCACAAAGATTTATAAGAAAAAGCTGCTGCTGTGTAGATGAATGGATGTGATAAGGTTGTGCCGTGTAGTATCATTTAAAGAAGCCTGGAGTTGTTGTGCTGTAAGAGCTCTCAGGCTCGGAGGGAATGAAAGAAAGTGAGCTAAAAAAAAAGGAGGATGAAAGAAAATCAGTGTTATCATATGTGCACTTTACAGTTTCCATTCTGCTTCACACCTATTTCAGAAATAATGTAAGTGCATCTGAGAAGAAAACACATAGAGGAGTGCTGAGGAAGTCGACATTATGAATCTCTGATGCCAGCCCCTAGCCCCATCCTGTACCACAGTGTGAAGTATGAGACAGCCCTGTCTGCATTACACAGGAATTGTCCCTTTTTGAATCCACATTGGAGTGTCAGTGTCTTAGGGTGTGGGGTTTGGGTTAGTTGGTTACAGTCAGCTGGTCAGTACATGCATGTTTGCTTGTGACCTTCCATCTACCACAAATCGCTGAATCAATCATGCATAAGAGGAAGCCCTGCAACTATTCACAAGCTCACAAAGGTAAAAGGATAAAAGGTATCTGAGCCTAAAGTTGCCTATTTGTAAAATAGCAAATGTGGCCCAAATATCCTAAAACGAATGTGAGCCTTTTTAACAAACAAACGGTGCTCTACGCAAGGTGTGATCTGGATGTAAACTTAAAGTGACCCATGCCGTACCATCATTCCACGTGGTATATGTACCAGTTGACAGTGTGGTGGTGTGACAATGTGGGCTAAATCTGGGCCAAATTAGCTATTCAGGAAAGGTTAAAAGAAGTAGCGTTTTAGTATTAGACGACAAAAGATACAAGAGACTCCCTAAAATGTTGAATTCTCTAGTTTATTATTTATTTTTTCTCCAATTTTATGATTCATTTGTAAATTCTGTAAGTTATTCCTCAAGTTTGGACCAAGTCAGACCACGATCACAGATTACAATCGGACAGGGCAATGACATAACAATAATCCAACATTACCTTGACTTGCAGTAGAAACTTAAATTGGCATGTCATGGCCGATGGAGAGATGTTTGGAGAATGCAAGAGGGCTGGAGAAAAAACAAAGAAGCAGCCATATTTAATCCTTCAAGCTAATGTTTTTATTAAAGTCAGGTCGTACAGATGTACGGATGGATGAATACAGATGATGTGAGTGATGAAAGGACAGAGGGGGGAAAGAAGAGGAATAGGGAGATGAGGTGGGTCGTCAGTCCTTGGGTTAATCTTGGCTACACAGCGGATGGATGGATGAAAGGATTGACAGGATCAGGGATGTGAAGGCAAGATAAGGGGGGAGACCTAATTGCCCGTGACCTAGTTATGAGCATAGCACTACTGAGCTGGCAGCAGAGACTGAGGGAGGGATCAGTTGAAATGAGAGTGAGAGAGCGGAGCTATCTGACACCAAGGTTGTGTCCTGTGTTGAACACACCTTGGCTCTGTGAATAGGAACCGACAGCTGACCCAGAGAGAGGAGAGAAGAGGGGAGACAACCTCGGCCGAAACTGTGGAGAGGAAGCAGAGGAGCGTTTCAGGGGCAGAGAGATTGGTCAAGGATTACAGAACAAGGAAGAGATTAAGTGAGGTGAATAATAAACTCGGTAGAGGACAGAATGGTGAGTGTCTGCAGGGAAAGGAAAAATGTTGCTGAGGCAGCCAAAACATCATGTGTTAATATTGTTGCTTCTATAGCAAGGGGGGGGGGGGAAGCAGAGGTTTGGTGAGTCATAAGAGTGTTGTCAGGGATAAGGTCTTGCTTCTCTGCAGGAAAGGACACCACCAGGCCAAATCTCAGTTTGGGGCAAAGCTGCACAGCAAGGGAAATTTAAACAGCTCTCCAACTGAAGAACACAAAGAAGGCGGACAGCTTTATACTCACTGGCAGGCAAGACGTCATGGAGAATGAGAAAAAAATCCATGTAGACAGATATAGGTACAATGTCAAAAAAGATAAAGACTGAAGAGTATTTTTTTCAATCAAACCCAATTTCCAAAGGCAGTTTGTCATGCCCATGTTAAAATGTTCAAATCGGAACAATAAGTCAAATAAGGGAGTGGGACTGCGAAGGTCAAGTAAAGCAATATTGAAGAAACACCTCAACGCTGATGATGTAAATCACATTTGACAGATTGCTCCTGATTTTGAACCTACCAATGGTAGAGAGAAATAAAGAATGAGAAAGTTATATGAGTCACAGTGAACATGCAGTGAACTGGATAGTTTCCTTGGTGGGCGAAGAGCAATACCTGACATTAACTTACTTCACCATGAATTTCTTAAATCCCCTATAAATTTTCTTCATTCTCTTGAATCAAAAATCGGCGCTGGATCTGTGACAAATGCTCCCGCTGGCAACAGCAGGAGTGGCGTCTGCCGCGATGATGTAACTGATGAAGGAGCAGTGTAGATTGATGAAAGCCATCAGCACATCAGTCTCACATGATCCTTATTTCAACATCCTGTCCTTAACTCAATTATAATACCAGGCACATAATCCTCCTGTCTGAAGGGAGCGCCCTGTGTGACTGGCAGTGAAGCTCTGCCCTCTCAGCACACAAACCACACAACAGCGAACACAATTTACCCTAAGTCTTGAGTTGTTGTCTATCCTCGACAACATAGACACCGATTTATGTCCGTGCCAGTGGCGGCGTTTAACAATTCAATGACTGACCCCCATGCCTCAAATAAAGCTTATGCAAAATCCATAACCGTAACTCATAGGTCAAAACAATTACCAACTCAAATGATACTCAGTAGAGTGCTTACAAGATACATTTAAATTTGTATTTGGATGAGCACTACATTGCACACACTCATAAATATCAGTTCCCTAAACATGCCTGATCAAGATCCATGAATTATTCTCTGAGAAATGTTAAAAGACGCAATTAAAAGAAAGTGAAAGAATAAATCCTGGATCTGCCCCCTGAACTCTGTCCGCGCCAACATTTTATGAGTTCTTCCCTGACCCATACCACACCCTTCCACCAAGTTTCATGGTAACAGTGCAGTGTGAACTTAACTCAGGCTGTATGCTGGCAAACGTGGGTGCTTGGCATTCTCTGTGGGAGCCCTGTAGCACCCATGCAATTGCTGCCTATGCTCTAGAATGCCTACTTTTCCATTATAATCCTCTTCTCAGGACCTGTGTTGTTTAAAAGTCAATCTCAAAAACTATTTTTGTTTCAGGTCATATCTACAAATTTGTTAATCAATTCAAAGTCCCCACTGTTCTCTTAAATATAGACGCACATTCCGAGACACTGCAGCACATTAGAGAGCAGGTTATAGAAACAAAGAGCAGCTGTATGACTTGAAAGTTCTGAGGTGTAATCCTGCCCCTCGAGGCCAATCGTGGCTTCTTCACTCTTCCACTGAATAATCAGTAAATATTGTCTCGACGCTATTAAGAACACCAGCCAATTATTTCCCTTATAATTACTAAGACCTCATTTTCAGTATGAAATGTTTTTTTTCATCACAGATACGCTAACCATTATAAGAGTTCCCCAGGCAGCTGTTAACCCCCTGGAGCCACTTTACCGTCTTAGTAAGGAAAATCTGTTTTTTTAACCCGCCCATAATGTTATGGTCCAAACATACTAAACGTCTCCTCTTCATTAAAGCTGAAGCCTGTCCTTACATAAGGGGGAAGTAGAAGTGGAGACGTGTTTCGTGTCTCAAAGCAGTGGATCATGTAATCCTTATAACTCTTTAAAGAATAGAGAAATCAAATTGAACTGAATGTAGGCAATCTCCTGATCAAAATGTGTTTTTGGTCGGAAGGGAACTTAATCAAAACTTCTCTTCAATATTGCTTTTATCAATCAGTGTTCAATTCTGGGAATGAGAGAAATTAATTTCTCTTTATCTTTTATTGCGTTTTTAATAACTGCCCCTGGTTTGTCGTCCATATTCCCTGAGACACACACGCACAAACTCACAACCCAGCGAATCTCAGTGCAGCAGGGGAATGAATACCAAACAATCCTATCACAGAATAATCTGTGAGTGAATCACCACGTCTACAGTAGATTTTCGTATAGGCTTAACAAGCAGAGGGAAGAAGGATGTGTGTGTGTGCGTGTGTGTGTGTGTGTGTGTGTGTGTGTGTGTGTGTGTGTGTGTGTGTGTGTGTGTGTGTGTGTGTGTGTGTGTGTGTGTGTGTGTGTGTGTGTGTGTGTGTGTGTGTGTGTGTGTGTGTGTGTGTGGTTACGCAAACTAAAGCGATTACAGTGTGAGAAACAGATTTGCATTGGTTTGAGATGCCATCCATCTTTTCCTCCCTCTTCTTCCACCTCTTGTCAGCCCTCCCTCTCATTTCATTTCCTCTCCTCTCATTTATTTTCCTGTCATCTCATTCTGCACTTGAATCTCTCTCTCTCTCTCTCTCTCTCTCTCTCTCTCTCTCTCTCTCTCTCATTACGTCTTCTCTGACTTCACTGTCTGCTCCTTAAGGTGCAGGCTTTCACTGGGCCACTGAATTATACCAGGTGGGGGTGATCCATCCTCTGGACTGTCTATATTTGTCCTAACTCTGCAGCTTCAGATCATGCCCAAACTAATGCTGGTAGAATTTGTTCTGTTCATCCTCTTCTCTATTTCGCCTTCCTGTCAAAAAGGCAGCATTTCTAATCCTAAAAACTGGCTTTTAGTCTTTCAAATGTACGAATATCACATTGTCAGCATTCTGCAAATATGAGCAGAAATGTGAAGAAGACAATTGTCTCTTCACCCAAACCTTATTTGATCACGTTCACTGAAGTTAGATTTTTTATTTATTCAATCATATGCAAAATATACAAAATAATAACTGAGTATAAGACTAATAATTATTACTTGGCATTTTGCTAATACAAGAGGATAACATTGTGGAGATGAAAAACACATTTCTCAAATTGTGCAGGTGCAGATTTTAAAATATAGGATGACTGGACATTACATTAAGCAGGCCTGTGTTTCTATTATATTCTATTTCTGTAAAGAACTGTCCATAAATAAAAATGATCTTTCAGGCAGTTGACTTGATAAAGCCTGACTAGAATAACAGTAGTTCAGAAGATTGGTTAAATGTACAGAATTGATTCTTCATCACCATTGTTTTCTGTCGATAAAACATAGGAATAAGTTTAGTGGGATGAGTTCTTCTCCAAACTCTTTCTGGGTGACACTGGGGATAGCAGGCTGGTAGGTGGGGTGAGTTTACGCTGGTAGTGGCCTGCATCAATTCCTGAATAAATACTAACGAGAACAATATATAGAGAGAGATTTTTTTCAATGGAGCTGAATTTCCCAACAGGGCTTCATGCCAAGTCTCTCTGTATGTGTATGGGGAAAATGGTTACTCTGAACAAATGTCCCTGCCAACTGAATGGCCATATTGAAACACAAAATGAAGTGAAGGTTCAAAAAGAGCAGAGGTTTCCAGCACTCTGCCAGATGGAGTGTGGGCACACATAGTTTTGCGGGTAAACTCGCCAAGTCATTCTTGCAAACCAACCTCTCCGGAAAAAAACATTTAGAAAGAAAAGAAGTAGAAATAAATCTTAATTCCATCTGTTGCTTATTGGGCATTTTGTTCATTTTTGATTTAAACACTAAATTAAATACAGCCACAATGTTCCAGTCATTAGATTTATATAGAAATGGATTTAAGATGAATAGAATTTAGTCCAGGTGTTTTTTTCCCATCGTTCTTTAAAATTATTGTCGTTTTTGTAGGAAATAATTGTCCATCACATTTTTATTAACGGTATTGATGGGATTCGTGAAACCGCATTTTCTTATACTCAATCGCTGTTCACCCCTTTCTTACAGTACATTCTATCCTCCTCCTTCCCTTCATTTCTCCATCTACACCTTTCTTTCCCTTCATTCATCAGTCCCTGTTTCTTACGACCGCCTTTACTGCCTTATGTCTCCTCTATAATGTCCTTCCTTCCTTCCCTCCCCCCTCTCTCCCTCTCTTATGCTCTCCCTGTCTTCCTCTCTGCCAGCCAGGGCTGCAGGCTTTCAGCAGCATTACAGCGTGTAAACCTCGGATTACAGCAGCCAAAGTCTGCCTAGCACGGCATGCCTCTGTGGATCACAAATACTCAAGAGTGTGAACACACACACACCCACCCACATACCTCTTACACACACACACACGTAAGATATTTACATGGTCACGGACACTCGTGGACCTTACAGACAGGAAATGCACATATCACGCGGTCTTACACACGCTATGTAGGGAAACATTATGAGTGCACAGATTACTGCACAAACATCGACACTGTTCTGCTCCATGTCGAGTTCTCCTGAGTCCCTCTGAACTCCACACATCACCACCTTGTGTGTGTTTTCTTTACATGTCTACTTATTATTACTGCGGTTTACCCCGTCCGACCTCCCTGTGATTTACCCTGTGGTGCTCCGCCTCCCTCGACATAATGCAAGATGTGAGGGACGCATGAAAAGATTAGGCACTTCGTTGTGCTCCTCCTGCATCTCCTGCTGGGATGTTCATGAGTGACCCTTTTCCTAGAAATTGTAATCAAGCTTATTTACTGGACACGTCCGTGAAACATCGACTGACACCATATTTTCAGTCAATTTTCCCGACAACGTTCTCTCATGAAATATCCCATCTGCTCACAGCAGTTAAAGCATGATAAAACGTAATGCTTGGGTTAAGGGACTCTCAGGGTTTGGTTAATGTGAGGAAAAGATTGTGGTCTCGGTTTTACACTGAAAACGTCAACATGAGTCAATTGATGCCCTTCGCTAACATTAATCAGTGTTTATGTTGCGTGATCCTGACCACAAACAGGACTCAGTAAGTAATCTGAGGTCCTCTGTATCAAAGGCTGCATGATCATTTGTCTTTACCTAACGCAGTCTACAAATATCCACCCGCTCTCTTCCGTAAGTTAGAGATACATATTTTCAGAACTTCTTCTTCGTCTGCTTGCTTTCCCGGTCTCAATATAACTAGCAGGTTGTAGCATACAGCTCGGGATGCCCACATACGCCAAAAATACAATAATTTTGTCATTTCTGATACTACATCAGTGCATTGGATGTGGGAGAAGCTCAACGCTGATTGGCTGTCAAGACATTGTGCCACGCAAATCTTTCGCTTGAGTCCAAATATTTAAACTTGAGCGGGTGAAGCGAATTTGGTGTCGCTCCCGTTTATTTGCATTATTCAGTCATATATCCTGCCTACTCCATGTTAGTTGATGGGACCAAACTTAAAAGACCATCATACTCGTCAAATATATTTTTCTCAAAGATGGATTCTGTCATTGTAGGTAGTTCTTATCACACTGATGTAAGTCCATGTGTGAATAACCTGGGAGATTTTGGGTGAAACTGATGGACTCTGGTATCAAAACATGGTATTTCAGTCAGTAGACGACACATCGCAGGTGAACATAGTACTCATAATACTGTGTAGATACTTTAACTTTACACCGTAACACCAAACATGCCTAACTAGCTGTGCTTTTCTCAACCTGATATCCTACAGTTCGTCCTATTGGACACATGTATTACTTAGTATTGGCTTCAAGGTCTCCTACTATACTGAAGCTGTAGTGTCGTCCCTCAGTTGTCACTTTGGATTAAAGCACCTGTCAAATTAGTCAGCGTATATATGGAAATGTATACAAGCTCGATAATCTCTTTGTCAGGGTTTAGGGGTTTGATATTCCCTGTGGGATGTTTGGCTGTGCAGGTGCTTAAGGGTGTTAAGGCACCCACTTTACATTTTATACTTTCATCAGTGTCACAGAGGGTTTATTTTAAACATTTTGCTGCTTCAACATTTGATATTCTGAATGAGTAAAAGTTGCCCTCCCCAGAGCAATTCACCTGAAAACATATATTAGTTTTTTTGGGGGCAGGAAAGCCGTAGGCAAAGAACGGGTGAGAACAAAGAGAAGAATATTATGTGTCCTGAATTTAATTTAAATCGTGTTTTAATGTGAAAAGGTGGATCTGCCCTTTTATAGCACATTAGTTCAACTTTACCTCCTCTTAGCTTCCTCCTGATGTCGAGACCGCTGCTTCAAGTGGCTTTTTGACTCTCGCTTTTTTTCACCCTCAGCCCTAAGTGCATCCGTGCATGTGTCTGCTGTTGTGAAGGTCGTTCTTTGTTGCATATCCACAATGATCCATCCATCTATTTATTCTCACGTCTCGCCCCCATCCTCCCTATCTGTGTTGTTGTCTCGTCCCGCTAGACAAGTGTCAGTTAGCTGGAAAGGTCAAGAGATGTGTTAATGCAACAAAACGACTGCTTATGGACGCAACCAGGCTCAGAGACAGGCCCTCGGTGAACATCGGGAATCAGACTGACAGGAACAAAAGTGTTTTTGTCTGTGTATATGTGTGAGTGTTGGAAAGCTGAGAAGACGAGAGTGTCAGCCTATTCTCGACCGGAAAGGCAGCAGAACGGTCCCTAACTGTCCACGCGTGCGACGCACACACTCTCACAGACTGAGAATGTCAGTGTCCGTTCCCTCAGAGGTACAGTACGTGATGTGCAGCGGTCGGTTGTCTACCGGACCTGTCAAGGTTTCAGCACATTTACTGAGTGACTGACCAGCTCTCTTAGTGAACTGACTGTCAGAGGGACTGACACGCTGGTTAACTACCTGAGTGCAGCTGACAATCTGAGTATTGATTTGCTCAGTGTCATTTTTCTGCTTTCTCAAGACCACTGGGGTTATTAACTCTAACAATGAACAGGTACTTTGGATTAAATCCAGACGCTCGCATTTTGATTGATATTGAGATTTCACGCAGCAAGTTGAACCCACACCCACCAGATGTCTGCACCAGCATGAACAAAAACTAAATGAAACTTCTTTTTGGGGCGTCATTATAACTCTGGTCTCCTTTGAAATTAAACTTTTTTTATATATGTTATACAACCAAACAAACAGAATAAATTCAGCAGATATTAAACCAAAGTTACAGAGACACAAAACATGTTTTTGCCTCGAAAAAATGATCAGTAATTTGATCAAAGAAAATCTACCAAGTAATTTGAACTGCATTCTAGAATTTGCCATTGATGTGAATGTTGTGATGATTGCTCTTGTCCTATTATGAGCAAATTGAATTAGTATGCTAATTTCACTGATTATACTTTTCATTTTTAATATACACTCTGTACTTCTGTAGCAATAGATTACCTACTTATTATTACTAAGAACGGGTTCTGCAGAATTTCCCAGTCTCACTGTCCCATGGTGTTTGCTTGAATATGTATTATATAGAAAATATTACATATAGACAATATTCATACATATTCAAAATATCTGAGCAATAATAACATTTTGTCTCGATGAAAGTGTAGTGGTTCTGTGCAGAATCACTTATAAAACAGAAATCCAGTGAGTTTCATGTAGAGTCGTGTATTTCTGCCTCTCTAAGGTAGTAAGTCACAAAGTTTTAGTGATGATCCACAAAACCTGCTTCTTCTGAAGATGTTTCATGAATCACCTGTGATGAGCTGAATGAAACCCCCCCCAGTGATAGCGTATTAGTGTTGTGAATGCACATCACTAAGATAACCCCCCCCACACGTTTGATTCACACAGGTTTTGCAAACAAACGTATAATCATGCTGAACATGTCAGGCCCCTGATGGCTTAAGACCATAATTCAAAGGCAAATTTTACATTTCATCCCATTATGATATCTCACCACAGTACGTGCACACATGTAGAATTTCTAACCCTATGCATGTACATGCATTATTTATAACTCAGTGGTATTTAATGACTTCAGATTATTCCTGCTGTGCTTAACTTCACTTAACAGTCCCTGTGGCACTTCTTCATCTGTAAATGCATCTTTAGTGCAGGTTAGAGTTAGGTTGAGGTTAGAACACAGCACTCGAGGTAGGGGCTTGGTTAAGGTTAGGCACCAGCATTTAAAATAACATGAAAACGAAAAGGAGTATTAAAATCCAACACAAAATTAAGAAGTAAAATAAATAATTGTAAAAAATGTAAATTAAAATATCCAGTTGACAAAAGGAACTGGTCCCCGAGCCACTGGCAGGGTTAGATTAGGGTTAGAACACAACACAACACTCTGAATGAGCATTACGAGGGGTAATGTTAGGGTTAGGCATTTAGTTGTGATGTTTAAGATTACAGCAAGGGGGTATAGGGTATGTATTCAGCACTGATTGTCATCATTATAATAGAAACACAAGAATATATGCTATGCACACTATATGCGTGTGTGTGTGTGTGTTTATGTTTGGAGGCATAGCACACATGTAGGTTTGCATAATTTTTAAGTGCTGTCTCTCCCTGCACGCTGTATGTGTGAAGTATCGCTGAACAGAGATAGCAGGAGAGAAACAAAACACTTCAAGGGTCCAAGCCACAAGTTTAAATATCATCTACCAATACACTTGTGTAAGGTAGCTATTCCTTCCTGCATGTGAAAGAGAGCAGAGATGCCTGAAGACTTACAGAAGTAAGCCTGCCTGCATTTAGCACAAATACTAGCTAGATGGGAAATTTTAGAAGAGTTGGTGACATAAAGTGAAAGAGACCAAATGTCCCATATATGAAAACAACAAAAACACAAATAATGTGCACCTAGTCATTCATTTGTAATGTGTTTCTCTCTGATGAGGTTCCTCTCAGTTCACTTAGGTTTGCAAAAACAAATGTATTCTCATTTGCCAAACATATCTCGAACACAGGTAAATTGATTCTAAAGAGATGTTATGGCAACTGGACTGCATTCGTGATTTTTATTTATTGAGGCAGTAATTGTTCAAACATTTGCTCCTTTTTCAATTAAGAAAGGACACAAAATAAATTAAATGATAATACATTTTAATTATGAAGTTACTCACTCATTTAAAGTTTAGTATTTAAAAGCACATTTAAGCTGAAAGTTTGTATACAGGCCAACACATTCCACACACACACGCACACACACAATGACACAGAATGATAATGCACCTCTCTGTAAAGGCCCAACAGTTCCCTTATGAAACCACATTAAATGTCACTAGATCTGGATTCTTTTGGTGGTTCTGCACCAAATTGCACACACTCATAAATATCAGTCCACTTAACTCCCATGGTTGTTTTCATCAAGAGCCATGAATCATTATTTTAGAAGAAACACAAATGTAGAAGAAATGGCCTTGATCTGTGCCAAAACTAAATTATTTTCCACACTCTTCCATCAAGTTTCATGGTTATCTGTCCATTAGTTTTCTGTGAAATCCTGCATGTAACAGACAGACAAACAAACAGACAAAAACAATCTCCTTGGTGAAGGTTATTATTAATAATATAAATTGTTCTGTAACCCTGACCTACACAGGCTTTTCTATATGATTACAGATTTGTCTCTCAAGGGTAGATTCATCAGTTGTGGCTATTCCAATATCCAATACACATCTCACATTTAAATTTCATAAGCCCTCTTAACCAGGTGATATCAGACTGCTGGAGGGCTCCTATATCCAAAGAAGCAAACATACCATATGCCCATTTAGGTTCAGATTTTAATTCACAATCAAATGGTGCAATGGGTGAACTCACTGATTAGACCATCTTCATTCCGTGAGGAGGCAAAAATCAGTGAAGCTTCTCTTCTATTCTCAAGCACCATTGTCCAAAAGCGGGTCCCAGGAATCTTCTGTTACGTTCTCATGAGCTCACTTGTCCTGCAAGTCCAGAGTTTTGTAATGATCTCTTCTGGCAGTAGGTGCTGTGTAAGCTGCATGTTCAGGAGTGCAGGAAAAACACTTCAAGTAACTTTCTCCTGCTGTCAGACATTTTTTTTGTAAAATATAGTGAAGAATATACAAAATGTTCAGGCTTTCCAAACAATAAAATAAACATGTTTTAAGTATTGTGTCATGAATTTACAGACGGTGTTTATTTGTAGTCAACTAGATGTCAAGTAGACAAAAGAAAAGTACATAAATTAACATCAGACATAAATAATCATTTGGACTTTGTCATTTGTGTAGCATCTCAACGTAATGACCATGAGCTCACCAGTGTTTAGTTATTTCAGGTATAAAAAGATGATAATATTTGAATATATAATGATTAACATAGGTTAATTATTGAAGCTCAAATTACAGAGTAGACTCACAATACAATCTCTATTAGTACTTGATTAAATGTTTGAATCGTGTAATTTTTTCACAATAAAAGGTGAATTTGATAGAAATGGTTGTTTGTCAGTAGAACACAAACAAATGAAAGAATACTTTGTTTCCGCGAGATACTTTTTTTTAGATTGCATCACTGTAGATAATGTTGTACAGTCCAATACAGGCTTGTTACAGGTCACACACACAGATGTCAAGACCCTCATAACAGTACACGTGCAGCCCATTCTTTACTTTCTTATAGGCCTGTCCATCAGAACTGTAAAACATGAGCATTACTGTAAAGCGAGGCTCTTTCCGAGCAAAGTGTCATCTATTATTCCCTCTGATATTACCTTGTGGAGCTCCTCCAAGTGCAGTTAAATGATTGAATGACAGTAACGGCACCCAAGGTGATTTTCTGGAGGTGAAAACTGTTCCGAACTGGAATGAAATATACCCACGGTTGTCGTCAATCGCCCATTCTACAATAATTAGTGGCGAAGCTAAAGAGACGTCAGGTCGGATCATTGGTTCTGTAGGTTTTAGAGGTTTTTTCTTGTTCACTGATTATCACAGCGTTTTACATGCAGTGTTGCAAATTAATTAAGTTTTAAGTTCCCCTCAGCTGACGTTGTGATTGAGGTACACTGAACATTTCCGTCTGCCATACCTCTACCGTTTTCATGTGTTTGAATGCACCTTCAAACACATCACATCAAGTCTCTATGAATGAGCTCTGAATACACAAATCTGGTTTTTTTTGACCACATGCATCGAAAAGAAAAGCCAGCAACCCTGCTTGCCAGCAATATTTAATTTGCCCTTGTGGCTGTTTTCGAGGAAGCCAATTCAAATATAGTTGCTATACAGGTAGACAGAGATAATAATGATTTTAATAGGCTGACTTTATTTTATAATTTCATCATAACATCAGCTTAGAACAACACTGTCAATTAAAAGAAGTGAGTCGAAAGGGCAGGAACGAAGAGAACAGTGTTTGTGAAGGTCTGTGAGACGAGATGAGTGATGTGTGGGAATACATTCATGCAGCAGAATATAACATAATACCAACCGTACGTGCTTGGAAAGGAACTACTTTTCACTGAGGGAGCAGAGTGGATGGGCACACAGACTATAAGGTGGAGATCCGGCAGCCGTTGGTGCAGAGCAGTGATATCAGTGCAGCGTGGCCTGCATGCTGCAACAAGCTGTCCCCTCTCTGTTAGATGACAGACTCGGAGAGAGTAAAGACACAGAGGGAGAGATGGAGAGAGGGGTCTGTGGGCTGAAAAGAACTGGGAAAGGGATTGAAGGAAAGATGGAGAGGGGAGAGGACAGAAGGACGGCTCGGTGTGCAAGCTGTTTGGAGACTCCGCCGACACACATGTTGCTCACCAACAGGGGAGAAAGAGAGGGGAGGGGTGGGGGGGGGACGCTGGAGGAGGGAGCGGTAGACGAGAGCAGCGAAAAACTGCTCAGCAGCTTGTCTGCGTTTGTGCCCGGCTACTGTCTCTTTACTGCAGTGGCAGACGTGAGTGCTTGGCAAAGACAACAGAGCAAGTGTGACACAGCGGCAGCGGCTGGAAGCGACACACCAGTGTTTGGCAGATGAAACAAGGTTAGCATGGGGAAAAGAGATAGTTTAGAAATAGACGGATGAAAAACAATATTCTAGTTTTCTTAGCTGTCGGTGAAGAGCAAGATAAACTGCAAGGAGATGTGAGGATTCTACCCAAACAATTCAATATTGCACTGCATTAGCCAGCCCAAAACCAAATCTCTCCCTTCACTGGTGGAGCTCATGATGTGGGGCAGTTAATACCGAAATAACCCAGGTCATGGGGAGCTGCTCTTTGTTTACCAGGAATAATTTAAGGCACTGTAGGGTAGAATTTTTCTCTTCATATTTTCTCTGATGGTTTTAGTTTTTGCCACTGCATATTGATTTTGTCTCAGCTTCTAATCGCTTTCAGAACACTATGCACCGTTTCCAGCTCTGTTCCTTAAAAATGTCACCCGGCATCGATTTGTGTTTGTGATCGCCGACTATTCATGTATGTGACAACCGCAACCAAAAGCCACAGATTGTTGCACAGGGTGCTTTTATGTGTTTGCCACCGAGAGTGGGAAATTCACGAGGCCCCAAAAAACCCCTCAGTGACTGTGCGAAGCCATTTAAACCAGACAATACCTACAGGCTGTTTGATTGTGTGTCTGTTGTGATGTGTGTGGTGTGTGCATTTTAGAAACGGTGGGTGAGTTCTGCAGAGAGTTGTAGCAGTAAATGACTCCTTTGGCCCCCTCACAGCACTCATTCAAAATCCAATTACTTTTAAATATGTGTGGTTACACATCCCTTAAAGTGCCCGAGTATGAGCTACTGAACTGTTCCCACCCACTGGAGGCAGCTAAGATCTGACCACACCTCCAAACACAATTTACGTAGACTGACAATAGAAACAGGCATTACACAAAGGGATGAAGGCATCTTGCTGCTGCTGGTCACTAAATATACAGGGTTAGGGCCCTATATCAAGTTTGTTAATTCTATTATTTATTTGTGAGTCGATTTATATTTTTCAGCATAGTAGATTATCAAATAAGCTGCGATATTTTCTTGATGGAAAGTTGATTGTAATTTAATACAAAAATGATGTTTTAATCCACTTTCAGCTTAATCTGTGGGTTTGGTGAAATGCAAACAAGATAATACTGCTCACTAAACCAGTAGGTGCACTTAATTTCAGTGAGTCCTCGATTAGAAGTCAGGCTGAATTAACTTGGATGAAGATCAAATCAGCACTTTGCCAATGTGAAACTACTACGGAGTTACTTGATGTACAAAATTGTAGGTTTAGGTTTAAAAATGTAAGAAAAAAAACAGCAACTGCAGCAACACAAATCTGACCTTTACCCACATGCACGTATTCACACAACTAGATATCTATCCAATGATAAGGTGAAGTGTGCAGTTATTGTATGTGTTAGATCCTGCCAAAGCACACATATACATGTACTTTAACCATAGCAGGTACTATATGTACAGTGGCCCTGAGAGCTCAACGCACTGCAACTTGAGAAAACACATGCAAGTAGACAAAACACAAGCAAAGTAAGAAAACCTCTTCATCAATTTGACAACACAAAACAACACATTACGCACAACACAACACATTACAGAAACGCGCTGCAATTACAGAAAACAACAACGAAAGTGTTTCCAGGGGACAACTAAAAGTGATGGACACGTCCGTTTTTTAAATTGTGTTTATTTCGTTGTATTTCGTATTTTTGAATTGGAAGGCTAATAGTAAGCTCGGTTAACATTAGACAGCTGCAGTAATATCTGAATCATGCGATCACATTTTCCAATATCATACGGACACCGACTTTAACAACTCCAAACTGCGGCAGCAACAACAACCGGACGTGTCCATCACTTTTATGTGTCCCCTGGAGACACTTCCGTTGTCGTTTTCTGTAATTGCAGCGCGTTTAGTTGTGCGTGTTGTGTTGTGTTGTCAAATTGATGAAGATGTTTTCTTACTTTGCTTGTGTTTTGTCTACTTGCATGTGTTTTCTTAAGTTGCATTGCGTTGATCTCTCAGGGCCACCGTAGGTATGCGATGAAGGTACTGTGCGTTCATTGACGCCTCATAAATGTGGGATATATCTGTATATCTGCGTATATATCAAGACGTACACGGGAGTACAACATGCACCACACCTCTGTACATGTACATTAACACACCACACTTGGAGTATTCACTTTGCAATTGGGGCACATATCACTTTATTTTTTTTGTCACCAAAACAAATATTGTCCCATAAACTATTAAAAACAAGTGGGTTATATCCACAGAATACAGATAGTGGTGCAAACCATTGCTCCCATTCTGAGTACCCTGAAGAAAAAAAACAACATGGGGAAAAAAAGTCAACGAAAACAAATGACTGGAGGAAACATCAAGCTGTGATGAGAAAACATAATGCCCTGCTGTGAGATATACCAAATCTCACTTATCACCTCTGCAAAATGACAACAGCTGCTAGTGAGAGTGATACGAATAAACCAACACTTATTCATATCATTTTGTTTGCTTGAATCTGTTTGTTCCTACAGATGCAGCATCGATTCCCCCTCAGAGCTACATTAAGGCTACGAATTTACCAACGCTCCATGTTGTATTGTTTTTCAGTTTATTGCCATCACATTAGACATGATGATTTTAATGGCATCGATAAACAAACACAAATGATAGTAAACATTTTAATGCCCACGTTTCCTGATGGCTTCACAGATTTTAATATTCGCGGAACTCAAGCTTTGGGAGAACTTTTTTTTGTTTTACTGATCAATTCCTCAAACTAACAATGAGTGAATGGCATTTTCTTTTTAATATGGTGCTGTAAAAATGTAATTAAAATTTTCAAATCCTTTTAAAGCACTCAGTGAGATAGTGGTTGGAGACATACACTGTGTATAAAGGGAGACAATCTTACCGCTACCTTCTTTTGGACAAAAATGAAGCTAATCCAGGATACGGCTGCTGCCATTTTGTGTTTTTGACGTAATTTATGATCATTGTGTGGAGCCGCGAAGTTGAAGTCCCATCGATCGCTCACAACTTCCTGGACAAATGAGCACTACATCTGTGTGATAAGAACTTAAAATGACAGGAACCATCTTTGAGAATTGTTGTTATCTTATCGCATGTTCCATCGACTTACATGGAGGAAACACGGTTTATGACCTACACTGCAGCCATATAGCCACCAGGGGGCAATCAAGATGACTGAGGGACTTTCATGACGTCCATCTTTGTATCCAGTCGATGGTTGATGCATTTTAATATAGAAACTAGCAACAGAAGACAAGTAGTTAGGCAGCTAAGTTAGCTTGACAGCTTGAAAACAAATTTCTGCTCACTGGTTCGCAGCCACAAGATGAAAATAGATCTAAACTCAATTTTTCTATACATAATCCTAGTGGAACAAAACAGATAGACACCAAGCAGTTTATCTGTCTGTGATGCCTTGGTTTAGCTTCAGCACTAATATGTCTGTGTCTGTAAATCGGGAAAGGTAGTGGTAAAATGTAGATGTAAATGTAGAGACTTACAGAAATAGTAGGAACAATGCACTCTCCTGAAAGTGGTAGATGCTTAGAGTGAAAATCATTGTGGGATGCTAATGGCAGTGTTTTGAAGCCCGAGTCTACAAAGTAACGATCTAGACACAGTGGGTCATTCACTTAACATGCACACACACGCCCACACCCACATATGCACATTTATTTCATGCTGTTGGGGGGAAATGAGCCCTTATCTGGAGCTGTGGAGATAAGCAGAGGCAATGGGCCACTCTAGCAGCCTCTGACTCGCGCGCGCGCGCACACACACACACACACACACACGGAAAGCTGCCTCCACACTCCTGTTAAATGAAAGTCACAACATTATAAATATAGAGTGGAAGTATTGATATTCAGATAATGTAGCAGAGCCAGTTTTGCTGTAATACTGGTTCTTTTATTTTGTTCTGACTTTCTCTCCTCTGTCTCTTTCTCATTCATTCTCTGTCCTTGAAAATGATTGAAGTAAACTATCTACCATTTGTAAATTAGTCTGAAAAGTTTAAACTATATTGATAGCAGTGGTTCCCAAATTATCCGTGAGGCAAGTCCAGGTGTGCTGTGATAGCATTAGAGAAATGTACAATATTATTATTGCAATACTACTATAGTACTACAGGGTTCCACAGTGCCACCATTTAAGTCTGTCAAGTGTGAAATTTCCCTTGGTCGCACCAGTGCGCCGAACATTTAGCTGGTGTTTCTCTGTATTTGATCGAGTGCGAGGCGATGTAGCCTATGTAGAACAGTGGAAACAGAAAGTGTGAAAACAGTTTCTACTATACGGACCCTTGCTGTAAAACGATTAGTGCTGCTGCTTCAGGATCAGAGCAGAGGCAGCAGTTGGTTTGTACCATGTCAGAGTCTGAGTGTCCTCCCTCCACACTCCCGCTCACTTTACACTTTAACGTTCAACACCAACACTAATGAAGGGTTTAACTTAATTTTTTTGAGAATGCAAGTTAGAGGTTACCTTGTTCGGTTTACAGCTTTCGTTCTCTGAGATGCAATCAAACCCAGCCCTCGTAAAGAAATACTAATGCATATGGGAACTGTCAAGAAAAGCTATAATAGGTATATTACTGGGGTGCCAAAAAGAGCACTGAGAGATTTTGACCCTAACCCCTGGTCATCACGATATGAGAGAATGAAAATCATTGGAGGGGTGACATGTCCTATCTGTTTACCCTCATGCTGAATCTCTGTATTGTAATAAAGTCATTTCATACGAACCTCCTCATGACATCACTGCAGTGTTTCCAATTGATTACTTAGACTGTGGCAGTGCACCGTTGTGTAATTTGTCCCATCACATAATGACACACAGCTTTAAATATCTCTAATTCGCTGATTTGTCCGGCTGTCAAAGTCTCTAACTCTCTCACAGTCCGACTGACCATTTGCAGGACTGGATAAAAACCTGCCTGCATCTTTGGCCTGTTAAAACATCCATAGCGTCTTTAGCATCCTCAGCTGTCAGGCTGGCAGAATTCGGCATGAACTTGGCAGATACCACTTTCTGTTGCGGGTTCACACGACAAGTGCACAGTTCTCGTTATAGGCGACCAGACCTCATATTAACACCAACCCTCCTCTGTGAGAGCCTTTGCAGTGACTGGAAGTGACTCATTTGGTCACTGAATCACATCATTCAAATTACACAATATGCAATTAATGGTGAGAGAAGAAGAGATTAGATGTGTCTTTAATGTATAATGTGCATGTGGTCTGTAAATCAGTGTGGATGGAGTGAAGTCACATGACCAGTCTGGTCCTGATTGATCGGCCCCTCCGGGAGTAGTGTATTGCTCCGTGATGTTGATTGGTGTGTCTCTCCTCATCGTATTGGCTGATGGTTAAACACTGTGGGATGTGCAACACAAGCCACCGTCTTTTAAGGGTACAGCAAAATGTTAATTGCTAAATCTTTACATTATTCATTGTCTCGTTTCACAGTCTTTCTTTAGCACATCAGAGAAACACATGTGTTTTTCTTATCGGCTGATAAATGGTCCAACTGGCATTAGAGACCAACATATAGTAGTCTCCTGGGAATTACTGGTGTGTGTTGTGTGTGTGTGTGTGTGTGTGTGTGTGTGTGTGTGTGTGTGTGTGTGTGTGTGTGTGTGTGTGTGTGTGTGTGTTGTTGCTCATTAAAAATTGTTACTAAAGTGTATTTACGTTGCATTATCTGCTGCACTTTTTTAGTCAGTCTACAACAACATAGCCATTTATATCTGAATGTTTTTTGGAGTTACTGTACGTGCACTGTTTTCTGGGTTTCCTGGAGGCGTGCTCAGCTCAGGTGTGAAAGGGAAGTGGAAGTCCCTCTGTGCCATTGGCCTCTTATGGTGGCATGTGGCTTCACAGATGATGTTTTACAGATTATACACGGCCATGTTTCTACAAGCACTTAGAGTACTACTGCGCTGTAAATTTATCTTTTACAAGTCTCTCATCATCTCTGCTCACCACGTACCAGTATCTTGTTTGTCTGCCATATGCTCCCCATCTCCCGCCTCTCTTCCCCCGCTCTCCCAGTGCCTCTCTCTCTTGGTTAAGTTATCTCTTGCCCTCTTGTGTGTGTCCTCTCTGTCTCCTGTTTTTGATCCATTTGCATCTTTTTGACTTTCACATGCAGCTCCTCACCCGTTCCTGTTAACACGCTGCACATATACACTAAGATAGCAGGGAAGAGTTACAGGCAACATATGTGCGCATAGCGTAAGACTCACACATTCACACTCTTTGATCAAGGGCTGTGTTGACATTGGGATTGTAGCAAGAAGAATTACACAGCGCTAGTTTTTTGTACCATTAAAAAAAGTAAGTTGGCTCATCCACAGAGAAACTGAAAATTACAAATGCCTCTGTTTTCTGCATACAAAATGGAGAAAGAACAAAAATAAGGGGATACAGATTTTTGATGTGTGTGGGACAGACGCGTCAGACTCGTACTCTAGCTCCACATCTCCCCCTCCAGGCTGCAAACAAGGATAACATGTAGTGCAGTCTGCTGCACCTGGCTGTGTGAGTTACATAAATGCAGCCACACAGGCAGCTTATCAGTGAATTCCACTATTTGAAGTCACAGTGATTTTGTAATGATAATTAGAATAATTCTGTATCGCAGTGACGCGAAAGTGAAACTCCCTGTACATCCCCGCCCGTGTTTTTGACTGGATCCGGCTCATGAGACCTTAGTGCAGGTTGAAGGGGGAGGTATGTTGAGAATTATGTGTAAGTCGGTGATCTTTTTGTAATTATAGGCCTTATTAAGTTCTAATGTTTGACGTCCCAGGAGATGCAACAAACGTAAGAGGACAGTCAGAGAGATAATTAAACTGTCCATACATTCCTGCAAGAACTTGAGAAGAGGTGTAATCTGGCAAAGTAAATAAATGGCTGAGATGGCCTGTAAAGGAAAATAATACCCCGATATACCTTTATAAAGGCCCTGCACAATCTACTTATCTAATGGGGATGTCAGATATGGCTGATCAAAGTTCAGCAGATCTAAACTTAACCAAAGTTAAATTTCTATGGATATATGGAAAGGGATGAAAGCAAGTATAGTTTTACTCTCTAACAGTTTCCCACTGCAGCACAATGACCACACTATGGTATATAAGTTAGCTATAATTCTAGTGAGGTAGCCTGTCTTCTATTCTGCCAACAAAATATCAAACAGGATTTCTACTGTTAACTAAATGGCAGGGCGTAAAAAAGGACCTACATCTTTACTGTGAGTATTGATCTCCATTTGGAATTGATCAGAATTGACTGAACTGCTCATTTGACAGTAACTTAAATCCTTAGAAATATGGATCAGCACACGTTTCACCTCTGCTGCATGCTCCTCTGCTTCTCCGGTGTGTTTGTGTTTTCCTCTCTGCGCAAGGCACGCTGTGCAAATTTTGGATTGCAGACAGCTAAATCACTTTTTTGCCCCTTACTTTTTCCCTCTCTACAGGGAATCCAGGGTAGTTTGATCTTTGAAGCTAAAAACAATATTTTATTGAAAGCAGAAGGCAGCACATAGATGAAGAAAATATGGCTAGGGACTCAAATAATGTGGTCCCAGGGAAAAGTTTATGATGCAATTTGATAGACATAGAAGGCTGGGTCAGAATCCTAAAACACCTTTGAATAATCATTTTCTTCTCTAACAGTGCACAAGGAATAAGCCTTAGTGTATTCAGAAACATAAAATGTCCAAATCTGTCAATACAGAAGGGGGAAATAATAGAAAGTTGTTGATATATTTGTTCTTTGCAGTTCTCAGGTTACTTTTCTTTAATCCTCTGAGCGTCTTGTAACATCTCTTTTCTTCTCTTTTTTTTTCAAAAGCAAACTTGCATTTCTTTTCTGACTTTGTTCCATAAGCAAGTGTGTTTTTGTTGTTTTCACTGCTCCAACCTGTCCACTGTCAAATGTCTTCTCAAAACTCAACTTACGCTTTTATGTTTTTAGTGCGACTTTCCATTAAATTCTATGTAAAGTGTCTTTGAGTTTCTTCAAAGGTGCTACACAAATAAAATGTTGTTATTCTTGTGATTTCTTTCTGATCCCACACACATGCTTGCACCGGGTGTCCAACCTGTGAATCTAACGCTCATGTCTGTGTGTGTCTCGCAGCTGGCAATGTGGGACCCAGTTCACGGCTTGAACGGCACGCTGACCGACAGGAAATTGGAAAATAACATGAGAGGAGTGGTGCTACGCGTTGTCACCGTTTTGGTGAGTACAGCCGACCTGCTTGTTCTTACATGTGCTCGCCTTATTCAATTATTTGATATGATTGTCCTTTTATCGTGAAATCTGCTCCGTTGTGAATCCAGCCTGTTGTCTGGTTTACTGCTAGTCATTCAACTCCGTCTTCCTGGAGCAGTTTGAGAGCCTGCATGGGGCAAACAAACATTTATGAGAGAAAGTGTTGAGGGGAGACCTCAAACACAATGAAAATGTAACAAGGTGAGCTTACTAATGGACTGAGCCATCATCATTTCATTAGCTCCCATTTTGACAGTTGACAGCTGGATGATAGAGGCCGTTGGAGTCTTGATGAGAGTGAGACTCCAGCTCTGTCTGTCTCGCCTGCAGCATCGATTTGAGTACATCCCATGAGTGCTTTAAAGATTCACCGCTGTAAATTCTTCATATCCCTTCTTTGAAGTGAGAAGCAGAGAAGAAAGAGCTAATGCCAGACATCTTTCAGGCTATCCCTTTGTCTCTCTCTCTAAATTTTTCTCCAGTCTTTGATTTGTATCACCCTTAAAGGAAAGAAGAATATGAACTGTGTTTTTGAATAGCACCTTTTTCCCATCGCGGGTGTAGACTGGCCCCTATAGGTGTACTGTTAATGCATATTTATGTTCCATGTTGTGTTGCTTCTCGGGCTTTACCTCTGGTTGTGTAAGTGTGTGTGTGTGTCTGTTACCCTAGATGACTGATGCCTCATGAGGGCCTAAAGACAGAAATAGATAGAAATTGTGTGAAATGTCCAGGGTGCCGCCTGAATGTACTGTTTTCTTTTTATGGGAGAATGTTTAGAGGGCACATCCTCTCTCTGCGTGTGTGTGTGCGTGTGTGCGTGTGGGTGGGTGCGTGCGTGCGTGCGTGTGTGTGTGTACATGATATGAAGGGTTCTAAAGGGACCTTTTGAACAGATTGTTGTGCGTTGCCCTGGGTGTTCTCTCCTCTAATATAACCGTTTTCTGTCTGTAAGGTGCATGGTTTCATTTATTGCCATGCAGAGTGACTAATGCCCTGAAACACACTGAATCAAACAGTAAAGCATTTGTTAGGACACACACACCAACACACATGCACAAACATTAAACTGCAAGTGGACATGTTCCCTTCATTCTCACCGCCAAACTGTTGAATAGTTATTGATTAGTTAATTGATGATGAGATCATACCACAATTAGGGCTAAAGACTCTAAATCAGTGCCATTGATTAGCAAGGAGTGTATTGATTATTAAATGGATGTTACCAGCAAATGGCTACATCATTCTAATTATGTGTTTATGGTCCTATACAGGGCTCAGCAGTGTAACAGTTCACAGACATAACTCAATTGATATTTTGCACTGGGAATTAAATTAGTAGGTTTAAACGGCTACGTGATAACAATGTGTTCTTCACAGGAACTCGATTTTCGGGATGTAAAAAGCTGGAAAATCAGACAGCGTATAACTCCCTACCCACTAGCTTGCATATGTTCCTGATTTAGTATGTTTTATCTCAGCAGCTGGGTTTTCATCTTTTCCTAATATTCTGTGCTACTTAATTTTTTCGAGCTTGCACCCCCACATTTCCCTGGTTCTAGTCCATTTATGAGCAGCACGCTGTGAGTTCAGCTACGGCGGCCTAAATATGCAGCCACAGGCAGAAGATGTCCCTTTTTTATCTTGAGTTCATATTTTTGGAGCTAATGAAAGAGCAATCATAGTGTTTTCCCCAAATGAACCTAAAGTTGTATTTTTGGATGACGAAGAGGTGCACAGTAACCACAAGCAACATTTCAGACAAGATGTGATGATTGATTATGATTTATGATTATTGTCAATGATTTAATGTTCCATTCAATTTGCGCATTTAATATTTTCTAATTAACTTGTCGTGAAATGTAGCAAAATTGTTTTTCTGTCCGATAACTGTGAAGGTAAACTGAACCTATTTACATCACATTGCTCATTTTCATCTGCTCTGGTGGAAAGAACAGCACAGTGCTTGAAACTGACCATTTTGTGACTGTTTATGTAAAACCTGAGAGAAAAAGTCAAATCCTTTCAGCACCTCTCGGATATCTGTTAACTGCAACATCCAGAACATCCTCAAGTTAGCCTGAACACTCTAACCCTATTGATTTTCCTTTCTAAATTTGTAAGTATAATAACAATAAGGCAGTGAAAAGGCGAAACGCTAAATGAGCCACCAATAAAGAAAAGTGTGGATTAAAACAAAACGGCAAACAGCACAACACTTTGTAAGGTTTTTCTACAAAATATGCACCAAGAATCCCTCCAAATTAAATGGTCATGTGGGTCACTTGTTTCTAGCCTTGGATACAACCCACACAAATCTACGCGCGCTGGTGTAAAGGGCATGATTCCCACTTAATGCACTGGCAGTGAATCTTGGCATGGATGTGAACTGTGAACAGTTGCTTTTCTCCAGTATGAATGTAATTCCTCAAGTTACTTAGCAGTCTGCTGACTCGGTCCGTCTTAAATCCCTGTTGTCCTTGATGCCAGTATTGCACCGCAGTGCTCAATGACTACTAATAGACTCAACCATGGCTAGACTCCAACTTTAAGAAAGTGTAGGTCAAGGTGAGCGAACAAAAATACCAGATGGGTGTGGGAAAACACAGAAGGTTCACCTGACACAAGTGTAATTGTTTGATGCCTTTGTTACATTTAAAAACAGAGATCACAGAGTAAGGAAAAAAAAGAAACTGTTCATGGCTCATAGTGTCTTGACCCCGAAGCTACAGGGACTCTGTAATAAAAGCTATTTTACCTGTATATATGGGAAACAGCAGAGACTTACCATAGTGTGTTCCAGTTTCTACAAATAATTGACAAAGATCTGCGGTACAGCATCACAAGTCACAGATTTTCTTCTTGAGTCCCCGATCAGTGCTGCATGTCTATTGTTATGTCATACATATTCTCCATCTTTATTGAAACCGAGACCAAGGGAAAATGCATTTTCATAATGATATGAAATCTAATCTCCTGCAGAGACTGCTAGAGCTTTTCAAAATGCATATTTCACCAATTTCTCAGGCAAATCCGTAGAGGATTTTTGAAAATGCTGCACCATGCTGCAAAATCACCACATGACTTTGTCATTTCCAGCATTCCCTCAGAGGGCTCTTCAGATGTTATTAGTCTTTGTGGGAAATTGATGTTTCTTCCCCAAGTCATGTCTCCAAAAACGCAGGAGCAGCGCTGAGACCCCATGAGGTACTTCCAGTAAGAGGAAACTGGGGGATACAGTTGTACCAAAGGAAAGGGGGAAGGAGGAGTGATTAGAGATTGGAGAAGTATCAGAAAGAGGAAATGAAGGGAATGATTGCCTAATATGTTGGCATGAATGACAAGTGGGAAGTATTGTAGGATGGATGGATGGATGGTGAAAGAGCGAGGCGTCCTGGACTTGTGTTTTGGTTAAATGGTGTATTATCACAGCCGTTGTCTTTCAGGAGGAAAGAAGGGAAAACAAAATAACAACAGAGGAAGAAAAGAGACTGATCACAAAGCATTACAAAGCCAGACTACATTTCATAGGGTTATTTTTCGTTACAAGGTTTTAGTCTGGAAACCATCGACTGAGTATTGATTAAGCCCGGCAGCTCAAAGTCCGGCCAACCAGTGAGCTATGGGAAGTGTTTAGATAGCATGAAAATCAAAAGCTGAAGAACCCCTCCAACCATTTTTATAAAATAGAAGTTGTGTCCGAATTCATGCATACATTTTTTTTTTTACTTCAGATTTATTCAAAACAATAGTATGGTTTTCATCAATATGTTGCAGTGCCTAAGCCAATTAAAGCGAAGATTATGTTTCTAAAACTGTTTATGAAACCTTGATGTTGTCCACCAGCACCAATTTAGTTCCAAAAATTTAATTTATCTTTGCAATGCATAATTTACCCCGGAAATTTGCTTTAGATGTGAGCATTCACCTGAGATGTATATTTAGAAGTGTCTTTGTTCCCTTGTACAACATGTTCTCTCCGTCATATTTTCGTTTTGTTAATAAAGGTTTAAAGAACCCGCAGAGGGAAGCAATCAGTGGCACTTGGGGGGGCATTCAGTATGTATGGATGTGTTTGTTAGTGGGTACTCCTGCCTTGATTGATGGATGCTTGTGGTGAGAGAGGGGACTTGGCATGCATCTCCACTCACTGTCTAATAGGTTATTGAACGAAAGCAGCTAGCAAGGATTAGGAACCACCAAGTAAATGCGTGGCATACCCCGCATATGTGTGTACGTGTTTGTATTTGTGTACTTAATGTGCAGCCAGTATCCAGTCAATAACACACAGGCCCTCGTAAATCTGCAAAGACATATTGGCCTAAAACATATCGCTGATCAATAGGGATTTATTAAAGAAGAGAAAAAGAGGGGTGAGGGAGAAAGGGGGAGAAATGGGAGGTGCGTGGTGGGGAGAACTGAATGAAACGCTCGAGCCAAGTACAGTAAATAAAAGTAAACAGCCTAAAATGTCAGTGTTGTTCGATGTGATGTATCTTCAACAGGAAGCTGTGTTTAGTTGCCATGGTGATGGCAATGAATCTCCTTAAATTTCATTGTGCAATTATTGATTTTCAGCATTTTAGATATTTTAATAATGTTGTATAGGTTATGTTTAAAACTAATTATTGAACATGGTTCTCTCCGTGAATAAGAAAAAAAGCTGAGTATGGAACTCTGATATCCGAGCAAAGACTAAAGTGGGGGGTACATCTTCTTTTGCTCCTGGAATTCCAAGTAGACAAAAAAAAAGGTGCTTCGGTAGCATTTCATTTAATGAATTTTATAAGTACATTAGTTGCTTTTGTTTTGGTACCACAACACAGGGCAGAATTAATTCTTGTTAGAAAAACAGCACTGTTTTTAACCATATTACCATACTGGTAAATAAAAATAGTCCACTGATGGTATTTACTTTGCTGCAGCTTCCAGTTTCTTAATGTGCAAATTCCGGCTCGACTATCTCTGTATAACTTTTGACCTCTAGAGACACTGTAGAGCCTTTTTAATCATCAATCAACCAGTGAATGAGGAGAACCATTCATACCACCAGAGAAGAGAATGTGAGCCACTGGGGTGAGATTTCACCCTGACTGTGACATGTCTCATGTCAAAGGTGTCAGAAATCACATTTGCACACAACTATAAGGAGGGTCATGCATAGAGTTGTGGGCTGTTTGAAAGATTAAAGGTAGCAGTGTGTCTCATTCACCTCGGGTCTAGTAACATTCAAATGTTTGTGGTAGTGTAGGAAAATTATTTTACTGTCCAGGCAGTAAAATCCTTAGCTTTGGTTTTTGGTTTTTCTACTTCTAGTGTTTATCTGATCGTTGTTAAGTCACTTCAAAATGACCTTTTTGAATGTGCAATGTAGGCTATCGAGAACACCCTCCCAACCTTTGGCATGAGTGTGTGTGGTGGTTTAAGGGCCACTTGAGTAATTGGGTGATTTAATGCTTGAATGACTGCTGTATTGATTGGCTGCTTGACAGACTCACTGACACACTGATTGATCTTTCGCCTTCTAGGAGGAGCCGTTCGTAATGGTGTCTGAGAATGTTCTGGGGAAACCCAAGAAGTACCAGGGCTTCTCCATCGACGTCCTGGACGCGCTGTCCAACTACCTGGGCTTCAAGTACGAGATCTACGTCGCCCCGGACCACAAGTATGGCAGCATGCAGCCGGACGGCCAGTGGAACGGACTGATGGGGGAATTAGTCTTCAAGGTAAGAAGAAATTAAAAAGCCAGTACACACACACACACATATTCTTACTCTGCAATATCAATAAAATTGAATAATGGGGAACAATTACAGGGAATGGATTAATGAGAATTTAACTTTCTGATAAACTTGCAAAGGAGTGTTTGCTGCCTTTTCATGCACTTGTAGGCTGCTATACAAATATATTGGTGCATGCTTGCAAGAAGGTGCATGCCAGGCATCACTTATGCTGAGTAGGTTAGAGTTCCATAGGTTGTGTTTGTACAGTTCAATCATAACATCCCAGCAAGAAATGATGTCACCTCAGCAGCAGTTATTTCAATTATGCTGCCACAGCGCTGAGTTTGACTTCTTGAAATTGGAGAGAGCACTTTAAATACTTCACTAGCTACTTAGGCAGGTTTCCTAAAGTGAACTAGAGAGGGTCCTGACGTCAAAGATTCAGAGCTGTGATATTGAATATTAGGGGAAAACATCAGTAAAAATATGGATAATTTCAAGCATATCCGTGTGTTTGATGCGTCACAACTGGCAGGCACTGGAACTGTGCCAGAGAAAATGAAAAAAAAAATTGGATTTGAGATTTCTCAAGAGAGAGTGAAGCAATAAATGTGGATTTCACAAAGATGGAGAGGCCTCTGGTTTGTGGGCAATACATTGGCACAGGTGGATAATAACTGCTTCAACTATAACAACACAACCACATGCAGGTTAGCTGAGGTGGTTTCACCTTTGTCGTCCATTAGCACAAACTATATTTACTTCACTGCTGGGTAACAAACTTGCAGCACAAACATTGGCGCTGCCAGGTTTGTTCCCCGTGTCCATCTGTCTACTCCAACATGCCATATTAGTTTCCAATGACAGTTTTGCCATTGGCAGACACTACAGAATATTTGAGATTATTTTGACAAATTACTAAATATGTTTGATATTTGTGTCCGTATGTTCATATTTTACACCACAGCAGCAAGGAAAGAAAGAAAAGAAAGAAAGTCTCTTTCAATCGCTTTGGTCAGAGTAATAACTCAGATTTCTTTTGGGATTATGACTCCATAAAATGTTGAAGAACTCTCAGCACGTGCAAGACTTTTGTTCTCATACTCATCCGTCATCCTGTGGAAAAGAGTCAGAATCAAGTTTATTTCAAAGAAGGTTTCCACATACAGGGAATTTGCTTTGGTGTTCTTGTGCATAACAATGAACATATAGAAATGTAGCCAGGAGGTGGAAATGTGACGGGAAAGATAAAGAATATTAAAGAGCAAGTCCTGTGAGTAAAGAACAGAGCACCTTTGGCTACAGAAACAAAACCTGGGTATACACATCAAAAGAAACATGTAAATATACAAAGCAGCTTAAGGTTTCTCCAACATGTTCTGTTTCTTTGAGTGTCGTCTTGTGGGTGACCTGCCAGCAGTAAGCCCTGAGTTCACCTTACTGCCTCACAGGACTTTCTTTCATCCTCAAAATAACTTATGGATTGTAACAAATGGCTGCGACAAGGCCACTAAAAAAATTACAGGAGTAACAACAGTTGGCCATTTTTTATTTAATACCAGAACCGAGAAGAGAAGGGATTTTAGAAACCATTTTAGGTAGAAACAGCATTTTCAGAGTTCACTGAGCATATTTGTAATTTATAATCCTCACGACAATCACTGTAGTTATATTCTTTGGAATTCTATGCTTCACATAAATGTGCCTGAAAAAGGGACTAAATCTCTTGCAAATCACCACAATGAAAAACAATCAAATATTTTACTATAGTTAATTACAAATGATTTTGTCAGAACACATAACACATATATTGACTTCTATGGAATTGCCAAGTGTCATGACATTGAAAAAGGAAAAATTGGATACATGACTGTGTTTTTGCAAGTGCATGCCGATATTTTCACTTTGCTGCTGCACACTTCATTTCGTGTTTTTTCTCCATAGGTCAGGGATGTGTTTTTTATTATCTGCAATGTTTTTTCAAAAGCTTTCTATGCTATTTACTTTATTATTTTTTTCTTATTTATTCATTTCACTGTGTGTCAAGTTCGAACATGTTTTTAAGACGAGGCTCTCCTTCCCTTGACCTTGTATAGTTGTGTGTGTTTGTATCCCCCCCACTGCACGCTCACAAAATGATAGAAATATGCTTTGAGCACAATGCATATTAATGTGTACACAGACAAGCGCGGGCTGTTAATAAACTGAACATGCAAATAATTTTGTTTTCCCCATCAGTCAGCAACAACGTTTATCTTTCCAAAAACCCAATTACCA
The DNA here is from genome assembly GCF_022539355.2 of Hippoglossus stenolepis. Classification (NCBI taxonomy): domain Eukaryota; kingdom Metazoa; phylum Chordata; class Actinopteri; order Pleuronectiformes; family Pleuronectidae; genus Hippoglossus; species Hippoglossus stenolepis. Next base: position 18,730,439 of record NC_061491.1, read on the forward strand.
GATAATTATTATCCAAAGTGCTCTCTGGAAGTTTCTGTGTTAACGGACCACAACAGTCAGCATGGCAATTAATCTCTATTCACATACACGCACTTGCATGCATATTGTTGTGTTGTCTCAACCAGCAGGCATCTCGCATGGTTTCTCCCAATATTCTTTTTATGCAGAGTAAGTGACAATTTCTGCCCATTTTAATATTTTTTCTTTTCTTACTCAACCTGAAATTTAGCTGATTTTTCTCACCAGCAGTTGATTGAAATGTTGATGTTGTGCACAATTGTACGTGTGAAGATGTGAATGCAGTGTGTGATGAGTTAACATGCAAGTGTGTGCCGGGCTAAACATTTGCAAAATCAGCAAGACGATCTCATTATTGCACCAGTTCAGAATAAGTCTTGCTCCAGTATAAATTTCACACAGGCTCACTCACACCATTTTAAACCCTTATGGTACAATATGGCAACAGCTGCTGGCCAAGCACCAGGACAAAAAATATTTCAATCAGGCATCATGGCAAAAAAAAAATCACTGACAGCTTTTTCTTTTTTTTAAGCTGTGTTTATACGTAGATAATTAAAGAAGTAATTTCTTGTCTCTTAAAATCCCAAGAATTCCAAGCGAATGCAGATCAATGGCATAATAAATGAATGATTCAGAGGTCATGCATCATCGGCAGTCCTCATTGTGCTTACAAGACAGTGCTTGCATACCTATGTACAGTGCAGAGGCAGAACAGAGCGTGAGGCACATAATGAGAGTATCCAGACATGAGCTTGTGTCAAGTCATGGTCAGGGTGAAGGAAACACACACAGAGCTGTTGTTGCTGACAGGTGGCTGTAAGTATTAGACAAGCCAGACAAGTAGTTCACTACTTAACATTTTGCAATGATAAAAAGATTTTTATTTGAGCATGATTAGAACTGAAAACATGTCACTTAACTGGTAGAAATGCAAGGACAATCACTCAATCACGAGCTATTGCTCGAGTGGCTTGAGTTTGGGTGCCCACAAGCAGCATTGTCAAGACCACTTTCTGAAACAGAAAATGTAACCCAGGCAAGTGAATGAGCAAAATGCTAAGAAGCTGAACTTTCTTCAGAAGGAGAATTTGTGAAGGAGCCTTGTTGCCGCTCCGGAGCCGCTATAACCAGACAAAGTGAAATTGTCCAAACACTTTTGGTTTATCCTGAACAGCAGTTGCAGTGCAGACAAGATATTGAAAGCAACACTGAAGGACACTGCAAGAATTCCATTCAATTCAATTTCATTTGTATCGCACCAAATCATAATTATCTCAAGGCACCGTACATAGTAACGGTAAGACCTTAAAAATTGTAGAGAAACCCAACAGTTCCCAAAATGAGCAAGTAATGTCCAATTTTTCACTCTAAATCAACAGACGCATCAAACACCACCCAAGATATTTTGTACACAGGGTTACTGCCGAGTTTTCTGCCTTTGTAAGCCATACACAGCACTACCAGAGATGAGGAAAAAGAGGCATTTGTTTGGGGCCGAGATGCTGCCATGACTATTGTTCATCAACCTTATATCATATGCATGACCTAAACCTTTCACGGCAAATTGAATGTTCGATGGTTAGCCGAGGCAGAGGTTGAAGTAGCCACCTGCTGTATCTCTGGCCACTAAAGTCCTCATTTTTTGGCTGTTTCCTCACCCACACATTTCCACAGTGTTGATACTTGATCCTCCTCTCCTCTGCCCCTCGCAGCGAGCCGATGTGGGACTCTCTGCCCTCACCATCACGCCTGAGCGAGAGAGCGTTGTGGACTTCACCACACGCTACATGGATTATTCTGTGGGTGTTCTGCTGCGCAAGGCCGAACGCACCGTGGACATGTTCGCCTGCCTGGCACCCTTCGACCTGTCACTGTGGGCGTGCATCGCGGGCACCGTGCTCCTCATTGGCATCCTGGTGTACCTGCTCAACTGGCTCAACCCACCCCGGCTACCCATGGGATCTGTGTCTTCGACTACGCTGTACAACTCCATGTGGTTTGTGTACGGCTCCTTCGTACAACAAGGTAAGGACGAAACGGGATAGAGGGAGGGGAACGCAGAAAGGGTAGAACAAAAGAGGAATGTCTGATGAGTGAATGTGGTGGTGTGTTGAATACTGAAAATATCCCAGGAAAAACTCACAAATATAACCAAAATTCAAGTTAAAGAAAAGACTAAGAAAAAAGCTAGGATCTGCCTCTTTGTCCAGATCTGTGCCAATATTTTATGTATTTCTTCTTGGCCCATGTCGCATCCTTCCATCGTGTTTAGTGGAAATCATAAACCAATGGACAGGGGCGAAAACATTATCTCCTCAGCTGAGGTTATTTACAACAGTAAATACATTTGGAACCAAACAAAATGTTCCCCAGAGTGGGACAGTTTTTATGCATTTAACTGACACTGTGATCTATCCCAATCCTAAGCTATCCAATATGTTGTTAAAGGCTCGGTCTATGGAAAACTTTGTATAGGATCCAAGATGTGAACGTCAGTATTTGGTGTCCTACAACAACTATCACATTGGTACAGGCCAGGAAGGTAGATCTTTGTGGACCAGAAGCCTATCAGGCCAAACTAGGGGAGTATAATCGTAATTTTTAGGAGACATTGTTCCATGTTTGCTCGTAACATGACTTCCCATGTGACCAACTAAATCTGGCTTGCTTACTGATTGGTTGATGCAGGTAAGTTGTAAATTTTCCGTGGTCTTCTAATGAAGCAAGTCAAGCTTTCTAATTGTCTTGTTTCCTGAATTATTTGTGTATTCATCTAGTTTATGGTTCTTACCCCAGCTGGCAAATAGAAGGTGCACAGGAGTGTTGTTGTTTGCTATTTTGCCAAAGGGATTTGGGCTTTTTACAACACCGCTCTGTATTTGCAGAGTCCATCGCAAAGGTAAAACACAGCGAGGGAAGGGGAGGGAGGCGTAGAAGAGAAAGAACGTGATTGCTGAAGCAATCTACTGTCAAAGATTTGATAATCGCTGTCTTCTGGGTGTCATAAGTGTGGGTTGACCTTTCGTGTTCGAGCACAGTAGCCAAATGAGAACAAAAGGGAGGAGAGGTTTTGCTCCACATGGACTGACTAGAGGATAATGACCTCTTCCTTGTTATCTACCCAAAGATTTTCCAGAATCCATCAGGCCGTGCTCAGGTGAAAAGATCAGACAATTGACACCTGGGGAAGGATTTAGATTTAGATTTAAATCAGTGCAGGGATGGAGCCACAGCAGGGAGAGGTAAGAGCAGAAAGAAAAAAATAAGATCAGAAACATCTCAATCGTATGTCTTTTGAGTGAGTATTCACACGCATAGTATGAAAGAGTCTAAATATCAGCTCATTACATGTTTGTGGTAGACAAAAATATCAACTCTCTTCCAAATGAGCACAGTTTGCTCTCGCTGTCATGCTCCAGGACTCGCAATAGTTAATTTCTTCAGCTGCATTAATTATACACAATTTAGTTTTATTTTTTTGTCTGTGCAACATTTTAGGCCCTGAATGAGCAACTGATGAGCATTCCACCGTTTGGTAAATAATCCTCCATCTTGTGCTGCAGCTAATGGCGGTAATGATGATGATGATACATTCTAATTGCTGTTTGATATTCACAATCGTTTCTCTTTTTAGCCTTAATTAACATTTTAGTCATGGCATCATTAGAGAGAAAGAAAGAGCGAGAGAAAGGATCTAATTCTTCCAGAGTGTGTCTGTCCTCTCTCTGTGTGTGTGTGTGTGTGTGTGTGTGTGTGTGTGTGTGTGTGTGTGTGTGTGTGTGTGTGTGTGTGTGTGTGTGTGTGTGTGTGTGTGTGTGTGTGTGTGTGTGTGTGTGTGTGTGTGTGTTTATCACTGTGTGTTTTTTGTTGAGTGTGTACAGCTGCGTGTTTATCAGGTGCTTCCGAATCATGGGAGTGGAGCTGTGCTGAATCCACAGATAATTTGTTTCTGATTCGGCTTGCTGGAACTATCTGTCACAAAATTAACTGAGCATGCACAGTCGACTGCCAGGAGGCCAAGCAGCCCTACCTTCAGCAGCTTTAGAAGTCACCTGGAATGATGTTTCACTTTCATCCTAGCAATTATTTTGTAAAGCAGAGATCTCTTTCAGACAGCTGACAGCTAACCATGAACTCAAGATGCATCCAAACTCACAATTTTGGCATAATGTGAGTAACTAAAAACATCGATTTAAAGTCATTGAAAATGTACAAACACACACTCTCTCACATACACACATGTATATATACACAGGATGTTCATTCAGCAGTTCTCAGGTCTCAGGAACTTTGTGCTTCACCCTGAACTAGTACCCCCGAGGAAAATTCATACGGATGCAGACACACACACCCACAGAAGGAGGGAGCTAGAGATGAGTGATGAAAGTCACTAGTCAAACATGATGCCAGAACTGCAGGAGTATTACACAGATTTCTCTCAACCATTTTCTTTTTCTTTTCCGTTCATTGTTTCTTTTTCTTCCTCTCTCATTTTTTTGCAACCCATTTCTCTTTATTATACTCCAATTTTCTCTCTTTCATCTTCTTCCTTTGTGTCTTTTTGTTATTTCTCTCCATCATCGCTTCAGCCCCCTCCACCTCTCATTCTTCCTCTGTCTTTGTTCCCTCTCTCCCTCCCTCCCTCATCATGGACACCAAGTTACCAGCCATTTCAGTCTGATCAGTGCGGGCGTGCATGTGTGTGTGAGCCTGTGTGTCCGTGTGTAATAACCATGAATCACCGAACTGAAAGGGCCAATATAGGCTGTAGTGGGAAACTGTCTGTACCCCATAAGTTATGTCTAATTGGTCAAGGAGAGCGAGAAAAAGAGGGAGCGATGGAGGAGTGGGGAAGAGGTGAAGCGGCACAGTGGGCAGCTCTGCATCTGACAAAATGTGCCAGCTGCATCTTGAATTTGTCGACTCATACATCAAAAAAACGGTGGCAATCAAAGGATCTGGTTTTATTATAAAACAGTTTCCTTTCAACTAAAATAACTTTGACACAAAGAAAGGTTAAACATTATTTTACAGAAATATCTTTAAGATATTTGTCCCACACTGTTTATAAAGATGGACGACATGATGACTCATCATGGACCAAACTAAAAGTCAAAGTACAAGTTAAATACATTTTTCTCCAATATGATCATGTTAGGTAGTTCTACACTGACGTGTGATTTAGTGAAATCTTTCTGCTAAGTTTGATTTTAATTATTTATTGGAAAATGGGTCGACTGGCAGCTGAGATAGAATCACGATTGGTCGAGCACATATATGGGCGGGACCTCGTTAGCACGGCTCCATCCCTTGATCGCAACTATGCAGACTCTGGCTCCTTATACACACTATGGTAGAGTACTGTATGTAACCAGGATATTTCAGCTATATTTCTGGATAACTGGAGCAACTCCAGACACATCGTCCATCTTTATATACATTCTATAGCCCCACATTTAAACCTACAGTAATAACCTCACCTTAGTAATTGTGAGTAAGCGTTAAGATTGTAAAAAGCCTCTCACCACTTACCTCCAATCTATAAAAAAAGGGGCAAGTATAGGAGACTGAACATAAATGGACAAAATGATGAGTTTACAAGCAATCATTGGGTAATGGTTATGAAACATGGATATACAGCACAGTCAGTCAGATTAAGGTCAGACACCACATCAGCCATCACGATGAACGTTGTTAAGAGCAATAAAGCGTGTGAGGGAGAGGACTATGTAAGGTCAAGTAGTCTACGGTACAAAAGATTCATAATCAAGCTATAGAATCGAGCTGTATTGACTTACATTACATTTCGTTACACACATGTGAGACACAGGTGGCTGTTTTTCCTGCTCTGTGCTGAATACCAGCCTGAGTCACCTCAACTCTAAAACACGCAGTGGAAAGCAAACCTCATTTCCACAGTTGCCAACACATATGACTTTAGTATTTCTTCAGTGAACACAGACATCACAAGAAGTGTGATGAAGAAATAATTTACAGTGTGATCACGTAAGTTGTAACGTAAACAGTGGATGCAGAGACGGAGATGTTGTGGAGAGGATTTGATTTAAAGCTTGTGAAATGTTTCCTATACGGAGATAAATTCCCAGCTGGAGTTGAGTTACTCTTTGGCCCTGACCAAGATGGGAAGGTCATTCCAATATTTCTCAGAGCCAGGAGGGAGGAGAGTTGAAGCCGGGTTGAGTGATTATCAGGTCACAATATAAGGAGACAGAGCAGGCAGTGCAGGGCATTGACTGGCTGGTATATGTGCAGAGCCTGGACAGACCGCGGCCTGCGGGTACGGCGATGTGCACTCATTTGCGGTCTTGCACACTAGGTTTTGGATTTTGAAATGAGCCACCACAGGCGGTTAGTGGAGGAGGAGGGTGACATGCAAGAATTGGGGAAGATAGAAAGCAGGACAGCCTACAGCAGTTTGGATGAGTTGAAGGCAGCGTGGTCAGAAGAAAGTTGCAGTACTTCAGTCAGAAGTTCCAACGAGCCGGGCAGAAGTGCTGATAAAGAAGTATCTACTTCACGCTGGGATGTGGATGATTGTAAACCATCTGGAACATAAGAAAGTGCTTGAGAGCAAAAAAAATAAATAATGCATTTGTGAAAGGAACACATTCATATGTGGCATAGAATCAAAGTGTTTCTCATCATCAAACATGAAATTAGGCAAATTAAAGTGACCCTTTGTCTTTTCTTGTTTGAGTCATCTGGAAAAATTCTATTGAACATGCAAAGTAAGTGCTGTAACGATGCAATTAAGCTGTGCTCAGTTTCATTAACAGCAAACCTCAAAGTCCTTAACGAAGAGTCTGAATCAAAGGAAGGAAGAGAGAGGGATAAAACACCAGAAAGCCCAGAAATTATAAAAGCAAAAGATATTTCAGCACTTCTAAGAAAAACATCCAGTTTTACATAGAAAGCTCGTGGTCTGTCGCCACCTCTGTGTCGCGCACACGTCAGCCACCGTGACAAAGTCGTACCTTAAAGAGCAATAAATCATATGAGGGACAGAACTGTGAAGTCAAGTCAGTATAGAAGATTATGAACGAGCTATAGAAAAATTCCAGTTTGTGTTTAGATGTTTTGTTCTTTTTCCTGCTGTGTGTTGAATACCAGCCAATTAGAGACGATCAATCATCACACATCTGTTCTGGATGTTAAATGGTGAATGGTCTGTATTTTAAAAGCACTTTTGTAGTCTTTATAGTCATTCAAAGCGCTTTACAGTCATTCACACACACATACCGTACATCTATGGGTAGCAGTTTTTTTTCTATGAGGGGCAATTTGGGGTTCATTATCTTGCCCAAGGACACTTCAGCATGCAGATGGGGAAGACTGGGATCTACCCACCTTAGCCACAGCCGCCCCCTGTTGTTCAGAACCGTTTCACAGCGGGAGAGCATGTGCAGCACATCACAATACAAATCGTGCTACTCTTGTGTTTAGTGTTGTTTTTATTTATTTACTTTTGGGCGTGAAGCGACGCGCTCTCAAAGGGAAGAAAGCAGAAGTGGCCACAGCTGTCAAAGGGAGCGTTTACTCTGCTGTGAAACGTGCGAACAAGCGATGGAAGCACGCAGTTAAAGGAAGTATAGGTTGGCTGACGGTTAGCCTGTGCTGAAGGGACGGCGGCTCTGTTATGCAAGTCAGATTTGTTGAAGAGGAAGAATGTTTAAACTAAGAGAGACAGGTTTTGAGAGCAGAAGCATTACCCTCTTCGTCCGTCCCATTACCTGTTTCGATACCCTCCTGTCCTCTCCTATCTTCCCGCTTCCTCGCGGCCCTGACTCCTTAAGTTTTTTCCCGGTGGTGTTTGAGCTAAAGGAGAACAGTCAAAAGCAAAACTCCGGTGTCACACAGAATATTTGTCTTTTACAAACCTTTCCCTGTTGCTCTCTTTGTCTTTTTTTCCCCCCTCCTCATCTTCTTCTTCCCTAATTAATGTCCTAACCAGTAGGGGAGGAGAGACACACCGCGGAGAAGCAGACTGTTTTTGCGGTTGTGTGCGCACATATGTGTTTATTATCTGAGCAGCTTCACTGTCGCCATGAGTGAGACTGTGTCTCAATTAGATGTAACTTTGTGGCGAATATAAACACAGTCACACTCACACGCACACTCTCAATTGCATTTTCTTTATTGTATGAAAAAAAGTCAGGGCCATAGGCCATAATCAGCACTTTAATCTTTCCATCTGCTGCTCCAAACATTTCTCATTCCCCGGCTTTTTTATTCTTCTCACACACTTTGCACCTCCTTTTCCCCCCTGCCCCCTGATGTGCATCTCTCTGTCTGTGTGTGTCAGACAGAGAAATAAAGGGGATGAGTGTGTGTCCTTTCACAACCTTGTTAGAGAGCCAAACAAAAAACGCTTTCTTTCCTGCCTCCTTTTGTGTTTCATCCCTCCATCTCTCAGTGCTCTCCATTCTCCACTTCTCTCTTCTCCGCTGAGTTTTCTCACTGTGAGTTGTGTTCACATTCAGCACTCCCCATTCCCTCTCGCGCTTCCTCGATGTGTCTCTCTCCCTCTATCATTATCTCTGATCCCGCTGTGCTGTACTGCTGGGAAGCCAACACTATCATCATTTTCCTGCTCTCTTCCTCTATTTTACTCCGTCTCTTCTTCCCTTTATGACTCCCTCTAATCCATTATCCCTCCCTAACGACTCTGTTGTGCCGCTGTGAAGTGGACGCAACCTCTGGACACCCATCCCGCCTGACTGTCCCCCACTAGCCCCGCATCTATCCTCCCTCTTCTCTTCCCTCCGTCCCTGTCGCAGTCTCTTTTCGGCTACAGAGATGTGCCACTGTGACAAAAAGACAGTCTCTCAGCAGTTCCATTAAATGCACGTCTTTCTCCTGCTCTTTCTTCCACTCCGTGCTCTCTTATTTCTGTCACAGTTGCTTCCTTTCCTTCCCCCCCCGTTTTCTCTCCATTCCCCGAGATCTCACTTGGTCTCCCTCCGTTCCCAATTTTCGTACTCCTCACATGTGATGAGGTGCAATTGTTGCCAGGTCAGCCACATCCCATTCAAACCTTTCTGCCTTCCAATATCAAGTTTTGTTGACTTGATATTGTGAACTTGTTGTATAACTGCTGCTTATGCACACAACCAGCAAATAGAGAGCAACAAGAATTCCTTCTCCACCAACACCCAAGAGAACAGTTTAGCTGCAAACTGCTCCATGAGCTAACCTTTTTATTTATTCTGTGTTGAGCAGGTAGCTTGTATAGAGGCTGTTAAAGCTGTTTTGCAACCTACAGCAATGCTAGCAAAGTTGTGGGCCAGAAAACAATCAAACAAAAAGAAACAGCAAGAAGATGAAACTCAGTCGAGAGCTGCGGAGTCAGGTGACAGGTGACAGGTCCCTGTATCCTCAGACAAGCAACTCCTTTTACATGCAAGTAGTTAAAGAAATAATATGTAATAATATGATGGCTAAAAAGGACTAAACTTATACTTGATCCAATCTATGGACATGAGTCACTTCAGGCATAGATTTCCAATGGCAATGGTGGTAAAGATGGTGGTTTATTATAGCCTATTTAATTAAAATATCTGATTACTGTCTCCCTCTGGTCTAGGTGCAATAATTGAAATGCAAAATGCGAAACTGAAAACTTATGATCAGAAACTGTGTAGCTGTCAGTCACATATTTCTACACTTCTACACAACCGACAAAATATTTTTACTTTTTTGAAATGATTAACAAAATATATTCACCAGTTTCGGTCCATGTGCGAAGAGATTGTTAAAGAAATTGATAATGGAATTGCGTCAACACTGGGCAGCAGATTTGGCCTTCAACTGTAATTACCTTCTTATCTAGTGGAGAGAAGAGCTGCAACTGTATTTGAATGCTCGTGACTGTTTGATGCTTTTCACTGTCTCTCCGTCACTTCTTCTTCCTCTCTGCCTTAAATGTGTAATCATGCTGGTTATGTTGCTTGAAAAATGTCTCTCCTGCTGTTCTCATACAGTAAACGTCCCATTCAGCCTGCGATCGCAAAGAGAACAAACATCTGCAGAGTGTAATGATCTTTAAATTACAATACATGTAAGAGTCATCCTCACCCCGTGTTTTACTGTGCAGATTGTAGCAATGTTGACTAAAGATTTGTGCCCTCCCATAAAATGTGTCAGAGCAGCTCTGAGGCACAGTGAAATTGGCTGGTTCTGTTCTGCCCAGATTATTCCAGCGGGGAGTCAGAGTAGCTGCAGCTCACAGGGACTTAAATGACTTTTAACTGCCTGGTATAAACACACCAGGTGAACTCCGTTTATTTCCCACTGAATGTTTTGTAAAGGTCAGGCTTTGAGCAGAATCCAATTGGAATAAATAATTTAATTGCGTCTGGATTGCTTTTGTGCCCAGACCAACATTTTATTTTACTTTTAATGAATGCACAATGGTTTATGGGTACATGATGGGTGAATAAAGAAAGTTGTGTCTGAAAAAGAAGATAACTCTCACAATTTATTAAAAAAGTTCATAAGTTTCCCAACTCAGGATCAATAAGACATGAGAATCACGCTGCCGTTGACACTTGACAAAAAAAACTAAACAATACAGACGAACATCAAGTGGTTCCTATTGCTCATCAGCAAAAGTCATGGGAACCAGATGACATCCCAATTTCCCTCCATAACCCTCGGTGAACCCAGATATTTGCAACTCCCTCTCTGCCAACTCCTCCAGCGAAACTCCAGAACACATCAGTCGGATGGAAGAAGACAGGAGGAATGGAAGATTGAAAGAGATAAAGCAGTGGGAGAGCTGAGCACGGCACACCTTGTTAGACACCTTGTTAGAGCTCAGTCAGTCATTATAGGGTCTGCTGAGGCAGGACTATATAATAATAGAGCCGGTTGGGAAGAAAGCAGGAATAGTTAAAGTTTTCACAGGTGCCAAAGCAACATTAGGGCTGGTTTTATGTCTGTAGATAAATATATAGAAGTCAGATAAAGACAGAGCGGTTTTAAGTGCTGTTTTGGAGATGCAGAAAGAAAAGTGAAATAGCTCAAAAGAGATAAGAAGATGATGCACTGATACAATATGTGTGGTTTTATGTCTATATTGAACACATGGGTGTGCATATAGCTAATTGTATTTTAGATCCAATTATGGTTTCATCCCATAATATATGCCTGTAAAATCTCAGACTGATAGCATCTTGACTTCTCTACACGTTACATGTAACACACACACACAGCACATACACATTACAGCCACTCATCCCACAACGAACAGATTAAACCCATAGGAGCAAACCACCTCCAGGCACGCTGGACGTTTGTCATCAGGGTAACCGCAATACGTCTTGAAGGAGCGCGGGCTCATGTCAGACGTTAATCGTCATGATAACAGGGATAAATAATCGAGTCATGGATAAATGAAAAAAGTTTCTTATTGTATTTTTTCACAGTGTTCTCCTCTGTGAAAGCTCTGTCTTATCAGCACATCCATCCACCCCAATACCCCTGAGACGGACTTTACTCTCTATGTACTAAGTCACAGACGTCCTCCATTGCATCTATGGGCTCTATATACTGTGTGTGTAGGTGTGTGTGTGCGTACGTGTGTGTGTTTGATTGCAAGCATCTCATATCATTGTCTACCCAAACCGTTTTACTCATTTATCAGGCATTTTCCACATATTTTCTCTTACTCTCTTCTTCTTCTTTAATTATAAATTATAAAAAATATAAAGCATATATAAAGTATAAATACACAAATCTAGAAATAGGCAGTAAAAGGAAAAACTGTCAGTCATTTTGTCCCGCTGTACGATTGTAGTTATCTTATGCCTTGTAACAGCTAATTATTGTCTTTGCCATTAAAAAAAACATATTAATCAGTGCTAAAGTTCAGAATCAGGTCAAATCCTCTTATTTTGAAACAAACCAAGCAAACTCTGTGTGACTCAATATTTAATTGTGTGAAGTGAGTGTGGACGGGCTGCCCTTGAGAAAAGGGGGAGGAAGAGAAAGACAAGATGTTGGAGAGGAGTGCGAGGGCGGGAGGTGTGTGTGGGTTGAAAGCTGTGAAATATTAAGAATGACGTTGTTCAAATTGAATATGAGCGACTCAAACACAATCACTATGAAGGCAAAGGGCTTAAAAATACAAGCATGGCCACAGATTTAAGAACGTGTGCAGACGACAAAAACACACATGTACACATCACGCACAAAGACACACACACACGCTGCCCCCGGTCAAGGGAAAATTGCTGAGAGAGCCATCTGTCAGAAGTTGCACTCGGAGGGCAGCATGGTCTTATTGGTTTGATCGACAGACTGCATGCAGTCACCTATAAAGAGACCACAGTACTGTAGCTGTTCGCTCAATTCACTGTGCGCGTGTGTGTGTTGGACACGCATGCATGTGCCCCTGTGGATTCAATTTTTGGTCGAAAGAGAGGAGCCTTTAGAGAGCCCTGGATTTAATCTGACCGGCTTTGTGTTTTCTCTGATGTTCAGTGCAGCCTGTGTGAGTTTTTCTCATTTTAATCGGAGGGATTCGTAGTTATTGTAGTTTTTCAGACACCAACAATAGTGTGTTCCGTCTCGTCTCCATTCACAATGTGTTTCGAGTTTCATCATCTGTCTGAGCGCGGGGAGTAGATTCATGTGCACATGCCTCGCAGAATGTTGTTACTAATCTCCTATTCTCCCATGAAGATTATCTGGATAAGATTTTAATCAATAGCTTTCGTTCATCACCACTTTTTAAACAAGCTACAGATGTTATGGATTAACTGTATACTGGTGTGTGTGTGTGTGTGTGTGAAATTGATCTCATTCTCTACAGAAAAAAATCTGATTACTTACCTTCAGAAATATTGTTATACACACACACACACATACACAAAAAGTGGCACAGACGCTTGAACACCAGTGATTTCACACGCGTGCACACGCCCACGGCCTTGACTTCCCGTCGGCTGTTGTAACCCTTCTTTTTTACACAGATTGTATTGATCCATGTATAGGAGGCGAGCGGGGAAACACAGTCTGTAAATAAGCTCAGAGAAATTTCTGCTGACGCCATCATTTTTCTGCTCCTTTCAACTGTGAAACGGAGGCAGAAGTGCTGATGAGGCTCGAAGAAGAGGAGGAGAAATCCGTGTTTCTGTAATAAGTCCAATGTCAAGCAATTTCTGCATATGGTGCACACACATGCACACTCTTTCTCACACACACACATACACGCACACACACACACACTCAGACAAAGTCACTGCACTCCCACCTAAGCTATTTCAGGAGGGCACAGTAAGTCATAAAGATGTGACATGCACTCACCAAGAAAAAGACCTGGAGTTTATTGCCAGTCTTCACACTTGCCCCATTGCAACCTGGACCCTCATGACTCTACCTCCATTCTTTCCAGGGAATAATAAAAACGTGCTCCAAGGCCAAAAAGCAGTCGGTTCTAATTAACGTTTACAGGCAACGATGCAGCCACTTGGTTCGAGTGTCTCTGAAGTGAGTGTATGTGAGGGTCTGGTTAATTTTAGGATAATTTTTGCCAACGGACATATTTAGTTTGTGTGTCACGAAATTGAGAAGAGCTGCACAAAATACTTTGTACTGTAGGTAGTTTGTGAGCCAGTGTAAGCAGCTGCATCTCCAGGACACAGGAATCAAAATGTGAAGATCAGACGGACTTGGTGTGTCACAGCTCATCGGTTACACTGATCCTTTGACCCGAACAGTCAAACCAAACATGAACAACACACAGTAAATCCGCAGTAAATCAAATAGTGATGCTCTCATGCCGTCCTATAACACAAGACTGACGGTAGCCTGTTTTTTCTTTAGCACCGGTACCAGTTCATCTATGATGTGTAGGGTCAGAGTCCAGGTCAGAAGTCAGACAGTCAATTCCAGGCGTGAGTTCGGGATCATTTGGCTTTTCTGCCTCGACTCGGTCAGAAAGCAGGATTGTAATTGATGCAGCAGACTTCAAGGTTTTCTTTCACTTACTTTGTGATGACAGACGGTGGATTCTGAATTAAGCCAGTCACATATCCTGCTGCTTCAAATACTGGGTGTAAAATGTGCGTTGCAGTGGGAGAATGATTACGTCTGGGTACACCATGCTTCTGTCTGCGCATTAGAGCCTTCCCTGATGAAGTTATTTCCCAAACATAACATCATTACAAGCATATAGAGAAGAAGAGAGAGACAGAGCGAGAGAGAGAGTAAACGAGGGAGACCCAAAGAAAACTGCCGGAAAAATCGATTTGCGAAGTTGCCTTTTCCAATTAATTTCAAATCTCAGCAAAAGGCCATCAAATACCCTCGCCGCTCTCCTTTTTTGTCGGGATGTAAAACACGGACTGTTTTCTTTAAAGACAACAAGGCTGAAATGAAATAATGTAACATGTTATCTGTTCTCCCTGAACACAGACACAGACACACACACACACACACACACACACACACACACACACACACACACACACACACACACACACAAAACATACAGTAGGTGTAAGCAAAGGAAGCCCTCCTCAATTTTTCACACTCACACGCAGACACAGCTGATATCTACATGTCGCGCACACGCCAAAGTGGAGGAAGAATTTGCATTTCAATCTTTTAAATTGCTCCCTTTTTGTGGAAGTGAGTCGACTTCCACAAGCTCCCTGTGCAATTTCAATATCTTCTTTTTCCTCCACGTTGAGGTCAAATTGAAGCTCTTATTATTTTAACACACATTAAACTTTTGTGGGTTTTCAGCTGAAGTCCATGTCCTTGATGAGTTAAGGAAATGTTCAAATCAAAAAACTAAAAATCAGTTCCCTGGTGTCTGGTTTGTGATGTGACTTGTAATTCCAAAGAAAGTAAAGACAGACATTTCTCAGATTATACGCCTGCACTTTGTTTTCCTCTCCAATGATTTAACAAAGCACCTGTCTGCTTTACAAATGAGGTGTTTGTCAAACTAGAACTGTTTTTCTGTGTTTCGCTTTTAATCCCTCACACTGTTGTACGAGTAGGTGACTTTACTCAGAAACACTGCTGGGAAAAAAGTACAGTTTCAGTTTGATTAAAAGACAGTTTTCATCATGTTGCATTAAGTTTGAACAACTTGAATTTCATACGGTACCAACTTAGAAAGATTAATGGCATATTTCCAACTTCTGCAGTGAATTAATTGCATTCAATTTTATTTTGTTCAAAAAAGCCCCAGCGGAGTAGAATTGTAACTTTTCTAACTTTGTAATTACTGTTATCTTTTTTTTTTCTCAAACTGTATAGTTAGAATTAGTCTGTGTCTGAATTGAACTGTTTTGTTGCCTAAATTAGTTTGTGTAGTTTTGATTTAATTTCACTTTGAACTTAGTTTTTTTGTATTTTAGAACTTTGCTGATAATAACTTTTAGTAAATTGAACGACATCAGGATATTGACTTTTCTATATAAATATATTCCTTTGTATTTTTACATATTTAGAGTCCAGAAAAGGTGGATGTGAAACCAGTGACACTGATTCACCCAACTGTTGTTTTTCACCTGTTTCTATTTAAAAAATAACATGTTAAGAATGATAAAAACTCACTCATGATTATATTTGCTATCCCTCTGAAATATTTATATGTGTGTGTGTGTGTGTGTGTGTGCGCGCGCGTGCGTGCGTGCTCTTGTCTGTCTGTATACATGTGTGTACCCTGTCCCTTGTGTATGCAGGAACAAGTGTACATGTGTATTCAATCGTATGTTGTTGAGTTACTGTGTTACTATACAGTACACAGGTGTCTATATGTAGAGCTAATGCCAGCGCCAACAGGGTCCAGAACAATTTGTCAACATCAAAAGTGAATCATTGGCAATATGAAATATTAATATATTGTTCATGAATATTAATAACTTTATTGGAGCAATTACCTTAATACAAACACTCCTCCAGCGCATGTTACACTTTGTGTTTGTGGGAAATAAATTATACAGTAAATCATATGGATTTATTCTCTTTATGTGAGCTTTGTGTGCAACACAGAGAAATTACAGGGCTCATCTCCAAGAGCTGCGTCTAGCACCACGCTGCTCAGGGACCACACATGAGACTTAGCTTCCAGCCGCACTATATCTGCTGCAAGACACTGTGTATATTGCATCTCCACTCTGTCAAATAACAGCGAGAAATAAATATGGAAATAATATGGATTTATTTACATGATAGGAGCCAGATGTGCACACACAAGAAATGAAAGGGCTGCCGACTCAGATATTAATAACTAGTAAAGAAAGAAAAACATTTCCTGTGAAACGTTTACGTACATTAGGTTACCCAGGGAATGATTACAAGTTTGTCATGTGAAGTGCAATCAAGACATCTCCTGTCACAATCACAATTTTGACAGGCGGGTAAGTACAACAATCACGTTAAACTCCCGTCATTAAAAGACCTCTTGCTGTTGGTGAAATACTGTAAATGCACTTACTTAGACATTAAGTTCTTTCAAGGAGAACTTTGGCCTGTGCATATTCACCTAGGTAGAGTTGTTATAATTTAATGAAAAACATTATATTACATGTTAAATAATACATATATATATATGTATATAAACCGTAACCGAACCCAAAAGTTAGCGAATTTAGCAAAATTTTTCGCTGATCCTAGTCCTTTGGTGTGTGAGTGTATGTGGTGCATGAGTGTGTGTTCATGCTTTAATGAGCCTCATCATTACCATTACTTTTCCTGTCTCCTCTAAAACATACCTCCTTTGCCTTCATCATCCTAACTATCCCCCTGAAACCCTTTAAAAAGTACCACAAACACACAACCTCACCACTCCGCTCTTCCATCATGTTTTGATGACGGGGTCTTACAGGAAATCAGGGTGCATGCTGGGGAGGGAGATAGCATTAGACGCAGCTCAGAAATGTAAACTTCACGCATCTTAGCTCAAATCCACAACATTACCGGCCCAATAGATCCCTATAATGGTGGCACTTGATGGCTTGAGAAAAATTGCTAACCACATGTGAAAGTCCCTCTTCGCTTTGGCTGATAACCAGGAGCATTAGAAGTGGCACATGCACAATGGAGAGATTGAAGAGCAGGAAGGGCGCTGGAGGAGGGATGTCTGCACTCTGTCACCCTCCTCCTTCCTTTCTCTATTCTCTCACTTTTTTCCCTCCTAAGCCCTGGGCCCAACACCGTAATGTGTTCCCAAGTTTTTTTAATAATCACTGGGACACCGTCAGTCGAGTGTGTTTGTGGTGCTAGAGGAGAAATAGATGATAAAAAAATAAATTAAGTAACGACTCCTGCAAGTCATCAGGTGATAGAGGGATATAACCGGAGGCAGTGAAGGTGCTTGCTCAGTGGTGAGATTTGAAGCTTTACAAGAAAGTCACATATAAATAAAACCCTCCTGGATGTGCCCACTGCTCGACTGGCTTCAAAGCCGCTCTCATCTGGAGCTACCTTTAACTGCACCATGTCAACAAGGGTGGAGGGGGGAGCGAAAGAGGGGAACAGCAGAGGAGTGGAGGAGTGAGACGTGTTGAAAGGACAAGAAGTGAGAGAGGGGGGCAGAGAGACACAGTGGATGTGTTTGATGGAGATGAATTGACTGCTGGAATAATTTTGTGCACCAAATTTCCCTGTTTAATTCACTAAAGCTTTTGGATAACTGTGTGTGTGTGTGTGTGCGGTGTGTGTGTGTGTGTATGTGTCTGTGTCTGTCTGTGTGTGTGTGTGTGTGTCTGTGTGTGTCTGTGTGTGTGTACTCATTCTCTTATGGCCTTTTCTAGTATATACCCTGACCTTGTCTTGACCAATAGACCTCCTGGGGTGTGAATTGTGATTCGGTTGAGGTTAGGGTTATGCATGCATTGGTCATGGTTAAGATGAGGGATAATGTTTTGGTTAGGCTGTTAACCCCCCCCCCCCACAAACTGTCCTTAAGCTCGATACTTTCGGAGCTGTGAAACAATTAAATTGTCCAAATTTTTGTGAGAAAACCGTTGCATCATTTTGTGGAAAGATTGCAGTGATCCCAACTGGGAGCTGACATCATCTCCTTTCCTCGTTTACAAAGCCATAAAGAACGGCTCTGTTCTACTTTCATCCAAGAAAATTGGAGTATGACACTTTGACTCTGAAGAGATGCCTCACACTGGTTATCAGTAGATTTTAAAAAGTGATGGTACGCTTGATAGAAGTGGATTTTCCAGAGCTCTGGACTGACACTGTTTACCCTCCTCATTGTCTGAAGTATAGTGGGAAAGGAAAGTGGAGCATGGGACTGATTATTCAAACATGCTGCTGCTGACATTATTGTGGGATGAAATTACAGAGCACAAGTGGACGCCTCAAGCACCTCACCACACTATTGACTGATGGTGCTTGTGTACATTGGCAGCATTGAAAGTATGGAGGCAGTTAGTTCTCATCATCTATTTGTCCAATCACCTCTTCCAGCAATTGACCCATTTTGGTGTTTAAAGGATAGCATGTCAAAGCATCTCGTTCCCAAAAGGTTCATCTATCAAGAGGCATACAGAACATTTATAAACTTCCTGAATTGGACAAAATAACCCTAACCACCACTTAAAGACTGCAGTAAATCATGATGATGCATGATTCATTTATATAATATAATAATATAATATATTTATATAATGACTCAAATGAAACAGATCAAAAGAGGGAACAGTTAAAATGACAAAGGTTTTACAAGAGCCACTGAAATGGTTCTGCGTTGCACCTTTTGTCATTTTCTACAACAGCATGTCTGAGCCGATTCGTGACCTCATCAGAATAACTGCACTTATACATGGAGGCTCATCTACATCTTTGCTAAGTTTGTGTCAAACCTGATGGATGAGAGTCAGTTCCGGCACTAAATCTCTAGACAGCTTCCTAAATGACCAGATTTTGTGTGTGTGTGACGGTATGCTATCAAATACCACTTGAAATAAGTACTATCGCCATCATATGAACCACATCTTATACCTGCAATTTGGTTGAAAAGCAATAATTCCGATACCACAATTAAGATCATTTTTTGCAACTCATACAGTGGCAACGAAACAGTGACACACACAGTATTTGTGCATTACTTTAAATACCAAAAGAAAGGAAGATAGAAAATGAGAATAAAGTCAGAGATTGTAGTGTGTGGGCATCTTCACCGTGCATAATGGTGCAGTGGTGCAGGGTTTCTCTCACGTTCATGTAACTGGATTAATTTTACAGACAGCATTAGTAAAAGTTCAATAAAGGCTTTGTAATTGCCCTTCCAGGATGACTGAAAACATTTAAATAATCATGACAAATGACTGCTATTAAAAGAGACAACTACAGATTGATCACTAAATAAATATGTTTGGAAATAATACAATTTCCCTTAAAATTCCCTAAAAAAATCACTCTATTTAGATAATAAAAACATTACATTGTGAAATTGGCGGAAGATGAGAAAACCAGCAGAAATGACAGTGTCACAAATCAGGAAATAGGAAAAGGAGTCTGTCGGCCAGCTCATACCGTAGCAGTCCCACAGCCAAGAGAGCAGGCAGACAGCCAGGCAGACAGCCAGCTGTCTAATGAATCAATCAGTTATGTAGACATCCTGTAATCCAGTGACTCATTCAATCACAAGGATGGCAGGAAGTGTAGTGGCAATTAGGCTCTGCTAACAATTTTGAAAAGAACGGTGACCTAGAAGTTGGGATAATTAAGCAAGAAAAATACTTACAAATTTGAAATGTTATCTGCAATGTAGTCCATGTAATTTTGAGTAATGTGCCTCCCAACATGCGTCAACCACTGTATGCTCCTTTTACTGAAGTTACTGAGATTTAGATTCCCCTGTTTGAGTTGGAAGAAATAGAGAAATGCTGCTTGCTTTCAGCTGCTGGGTAACACTGCAGAGAATGTGGGGAGAGGCAGGAGAGACACATGTGGTGGTAGAAACTGAGATTTATATCGATGGGACACACTATGGTGCCTTTGAAGCTGCTGCTATGGCTTCCACAAACGTGGTTTCATGCTTACTGTGCCTCCTCCAGAATCCATTAAAATACACACATGCAAGCCAGGGGACATACACATTTTGACTGTGGTTTTTGAGGGTTGCACAAACAGGAAAGTTGAAAAGTGTCTTAAAGTTGCTCCTTTATTCTTATTTCTCCAAAGAGGTGTTAGCTTATAGCGTTACTCATCCCGATCAGCTTCATTGAACAAGTGTTCTAACAGTGTGTTCACTATGTTGTTACTACAATGAGCAAGACAGAGGTGTATTTTATCTGTAAGGAAACAGTTATACTGACCCCTTAGCAGCCTATACATTCTTTTAAAGGAAGGTTTTTAGGGAATGACTGGACTCAACGTGCAAAACACAGGAGAAACATCAGTTTAGTAGATATAAAAATGTATTTACAAGAACAAAATGTGCTGACAAAGTAAATATTGCAAGCCTGTGCTACAGCAACAACAGAGGGAGCTGACAAGCGAGGAATACTTAAGAGTCTTTGATCCAGAGAATCTGCTACTGAGGTAGAGAGTGTTCCAGGACAGAGCGAGGCAGAGTGGCCGGACCGCTCATGGGCAGAGAGTGCTGACGAGGTGAGTTGGTGGGTGAGTGCTGAGAGGAGTTAATTAACCCGAGCACAAGAAACAACAGGTTAATATAAGGAGGGCAGGCAGGGGACATAAAGACAGATCCAACTAGAATGGCACTCAGTGGAGCGCATACCTCTGCCAATGCCCAACAGTCCCCTTAAATTTAAACAAGCCTTATAGCTGAGGCCACATTACGTTATCTCAGCTACACATTTGTGGGTGTTACACGTTTTTTAACCCCAGAGGAAACCACATTTTAATCTGCTAGATATTTGGAGTGCTACCGAATTGGACACACTCATATATATTTGTCCCATAATTGTGTCTGTCCTAAAAAATTACTGGATCTGGACCCCTTTGTCCTGATTCATGCCAAAATCTAATCGGGTTCCTCGTTGGCCCATGTCCCTTTCTCCCATCCTGGAATAAATGCAGTACGTTTTGGGTAATCCTGCAGACAAACAGACAAACCAAAACACAAACAATTGGACAGAGGTGAAAACTTGGCGGACGTAAAAAAAAAGCTAAATGTATGACAATAAGTGGTGGTCGAGAAGAGGATTCAGATCAGGTGCTCAGTAGTCCTGCCGGGAGCTGCAGGAGACCGGAAGCCACGCCCAGCCAGGCACCCACACAGACAGGAGCAGCAGACAGAATGAGGGCAAAGCACAAACACATGCAGGCGTAGATCAAAAAAACCACCAAAGTAAACAGAAGAGTCCACCATCCCAACAGGCATCGTTACTCAGTGTCAGTTGAAACCTCCTGGTGAGTTCAGACCGTGCTGAAGCTGTGTGTAAACAGGGCCTCATCTTTTTCTCCGCGCTCTTATTTATCCTCATGGAGCTGTTGACAGCATTGGAGGAGGATGTTTTCTTTAAAAGAAATAACATGTGTGCATACATGTTTGCACTCTCTTTGTATGCACATGACACTGAATTACTCACTGATGCTGATCTGCCTGTTTTTCCTCCTCAGTCTCGACAAACATCTGGTTCTATGAACGATGGTTTAGGCAGTGCACAGAAGGAACGATGCTTCCAATGAGACACAGTAGAGATGAGCTGATAGATGGTTCTAACAGATAAGGGGTGTGTGTGTTTGTGTTTGTACTGCTGCGTCCATATTTCTTGTCCCTTAGCTGACAAAAGAAAGACAAATACACAAACAGTTGCTGTTTTTTTAATCACTGTCTATGTTAGATAATCTTATCTTGGCCCTAAAAGGAAGTTATACACATATGAATCATTCCCTCTTATTGTCAACACAATATTACACATTGTCATACAACAGCACCACAATGTAGTATAATAGTTATAAGCTCCAATATAGCCGTCCTTTAGATCAGCTTTCTCAATGAGTACTTTGGCTATTTGTGATACTTGTTGACTCTTAAATTAAATGTATTCTGTTGCGTATCCTTTTTTTTTTTTACTCATAGCAATAAGTGAGATAAACGATCACATTGGATTAAAGGAACGCCATTTATTTTATCATACATGTTCTGATTTTAAAGGTTTACCTATTCTGCCTTTACGTACAAGAAGAGATACCGTCTGTTTCAAATCATGCAATCGTCACTGGACACACTGCCATGCGTCCTTTATGTTGGCATGGTTGTTAAGCAACACAGCCACTAGAGGGCACCACAGAGACGAGTTTCTGACTGCAAGAAACATGGTAAGGGTGGAGGAGGTTGTATCGCTCTTAAGAAAGAGCCAAAAGTGACTAGGTTGTAAACGGCTTGTGGTTCAACTAAGCTACTTGCAGTCTCTCCTCAGAAAGATCTTCTTCATGTCATATGCCTACCTCACTGGCACTGTTGGCTACACTGCCCCCTATGATTTCAGGTGGTAGTGCTGCATTTCATCAGTTTTTTTCTGTATTCATAAGCTTTCAACAGACGTTCACAAATGTGGACAAAATGAATGCTGAATGTGGACAGAAGGTTCTGTTGGTTTCTGTAAATGAGGAGAGACATTTCTAAAAAAAAAAAAACGATTTTATATAGTGTAAATATTTTTTATATAATATGTTTCTCTCTCTCTCTCTCTAACATACACATGTATTCAGAGAAGGACACAAAATGACCTTTTCAAAAAGTCTGTTGTAGTTGATGAGAGAGTAAGAATTATAAAACAACCAACAAAAGTCTGCTCACCTACAAATTTTTGGGCCATGCAGAGCGGAGTCATTTTCCCAACTGTGTTAAATATTTTATAAAAGTATCTTGTGCAGCGAGAAATCAACAGGAAAATTGTTCTGAAACACAACAATAGATTTTTCTCTGGTAACTTAATGGCTCCTCCATGGATGTTTCCTGTATGAAACCCTGAATACCTTCCGCAGGTGGAATGATTCACAAAGGTCATGTTTTAGAAGCTATTGAAGTCAGTGATACTGAAGTCATGGTTTCACTTATATTTGGACATTTTTCACAGCCCACATTATGAGAAAAAATTCATCTGTGCCTCCTGGTTGCATTTATCCTTCAAAAAGGTTCAATTCATCTTCCCACAGGCAAATCTGCAATAGTTTCTCATGAATAATTAACTGCATGAACTTAGAGAAAATATTTGCATAAGTGTTATATTTCAATTAATGAGGCTGTATTCTAGGTTTTCAGATTCCGCAAACTTTATTTACTTTCACCAAAGAGTTTATGTTTTCTTCACAGTTTGTTTGTTTGTGAGCAGGATTACACAAGAACTATGAACTGAAATGAAGGATGTGATATGGGCCAAATGAAAACCCATTCAATCTTGGTTAGGAACTGGATCAGGGGGCGGATCCAGAGATTTCTATAATGTTGTGAGATTTCACAACATTTTCATTGACTTCTCAGAAAATAATTGCTGGATCTTGATGAAAAAAACAATATATGTTTAGGTAACATCTATGAGTGTGTTTTATTTTTAGCAGTTTGATTGAATTTAAAGTTACCGTTGGGCCTTAGCGGAGGTGTGCACTCTACTGAGTGAAATCCTAGTTGATAAAGGCAAAGATATTTTGCATTATTTTCTATATTTACAAAGCACACTAGAACACTGAATGGCCCATTGAAATTCAAATCTTGAGAAAGTGAATCTGATAACAAATACACATAAAGAAAGCATCAGTCCATGATGAACAGGTTACAGTTCAGACTTTGCCCTTTTGTACTTTACATTTTTTTTTATCTATGTTATCTGATGAATCTTCAAAAAGAGGAGACCTGATGAAATACGTGGCAGGTGAAATGAAAAGAATAATTCCATTAACACTCTACATGTGAGCACAGTTAATGTCAAACCAATCTAAAAATCCGAAAACTAGAACAGCTCTTGGAGAGAGTAACACCATATCTCGCCATGTTGGATCCGTCTGCTTAACTGGATCTGCTCCAAAATGCAATGGGTCCTTCCTTGGGTTATGCTGCACCCCTCCACAAAATATCATGGAAATCAGTTAAGTAGTTTTTGCGTAACCCTGCAAAGAGTCAGTCAAACTGCAAACAAAACATTACCCGAGTCATTCTACATAAAGTCCTACAACATAAAGAAAAGACCTGTAGGAGAATTATATACTGGCAAATACGGCACAAGGATCCTTTGTATAATTGTGTTATATATCTGAATAGAATATACAGTATATCACTGTTGTTGTAAAACCTGATGTCAACAACAAGCACATCCTCTGAGAGAGATGCAGTAAACCCAGAGAGATAACACAGTTGAATTAAATCAAATGCTATCAGCCATGCAGAAAAAAAACAGGGCCTGAAAGGAAGTTGGCAAAAGCGAGACTACAGTGGAGGAAGAGAGCGAGATAAAGGGAACTTGAGATTATGTGGGTGTCACATACATTATTGAGTCTGGGCTGGAGGAGGTGGGAGCGGGGGGGGTTGGGGCTGTTGGTGGGAGCTGATGTAACGGTGATCCCCCGCTACAAGGATGAATGGGGCTAATTTCTGGCAGGCTTCAATAAAAGGCAGCGAGGAAGAGCTTGCACGCTGCGAATCAATCGTCGCTCTTTGTGTTTGTGTGCATTTACCCAAATATGTGTAAACGCAAACTTGTCAGTGTTTATTAATAGGAGGTACAGCACCCTATCTGAGAAGAAAAGCAGGATAAATGTGTGAAATATTTATCTATTTATTGTAAAGGCCGGGGTCAGAGTGACAGCCACTTTCCGAGCTCATGGAAAGCAGAAGACAGTTCGCTTCTTTACTGTAGCACAACAAGACTTCAGAGGACAAGGCGATAAAAGCTGTTTATAACACGAGACGGGGATAAAGAGCTTTTATATTTGAGGACGGACAAGCCACTTTTCATCCTAATGTGCTCCGGGCGGCATTAAATCCTAATGGGACGGCCTGACAACATTTGTGCAATCTTTTGCTAAAAAGACGTGTTTCACATTTAATTTATTGCAACAACAGGTTACATTTTTTTGACTTGTGTTCAAAACACCGGTGCCAGATGGTGTTGTTGAGAGTGACTGTGCATTAAGACATATCCGGAGCTGACGACAGGCTCCACAGGCCACTGTTACCTCAATATATGAATATTATCATATCGCAAAGATCCTTCTCATGCATTCCAGAGCAAACTGTAGATCCAAATCTCAATTCTCCATGTGAAGATCAGATTTGTGCCAAAGCATCAGATCAGCTCTGTTAATCCAGACATAATCTTTCAGGATGTGCTCTGCTGTTATAACAGCTTTCTTCTCCTGCAGCAAAGAATCTCCTCTATGTGCTGATGTCATAGGTTTTCATGTTCTCTGTGCACTTGCTTGACGTCTTTCTTTCTTTCTTTCTTTCTCTCTTTAAAGGTGGGGAGGTACCCTACACCACCCTGGCTACGAGGATGATGATGGGCTTCTGGTGGATGTTTGCTCTGATCGTCATCTCCTCGTACACCGCCAACCTAGCAGCTTTCCTCACCATCACACGCATCGAGAACTCAATACAGTGAGTATCCACCAGATTTTGTCCTCTGTTGTCCGTGGTGGCGTAGTATTCACTGCAGGTATGCTATTGCACATGCACACACACATAGACAATCACACAGTCACGCAGGATTCACACACATATGCATTCCAACAGCATTTGACGGACTTGAGCGTGCCCGTTTCTTGCTTGGGACACACAACATAGCCAGTTTTCATGCTAACATGCGGTGCCATCTATCAATACAATGCTAAAGAGTAGTACACATTGCCCATATGCAACGCAAGCGGTGCAGCCGACGTGACTCAACGCGACTCGACACAGCGCAATGTAACACAACACAACAGAGCATTAATGCAGTGAATGAGCAGCCTTTTGGTCAAAGCCTCCAACGCATTCGTGTGAGTCCTGTGTTACATGCATATGTGTTCCAGAGAGAGAGAGAGAGAGAGAGAGAGAGCAAAGCAAAGCAAAGCAGAAGTGAGAGGAAGCAGTTTTTTGCATGTTCCTTTCAGATTGGATGCAGGGAATGAATCAAGGTAACAGGCAAAATCCTTCCACCTTAATTACCGTGCTTTCACACACACATGAAGTAACACACACAAACACACATGCACTTTATTTCCCTCAGCTCCGTGCCCTCTGTTTATCTCTCCGTGTGATAATGTGCTCGCCAGCTTCTCTCCTGGTGGCACCAGGAAACGCTCATCTCTCATTGGACTAATCAGCGCGCCAGAGCATCCGCTATGCCCGGCAGTGCCACAGTTAATTGTGCTTAGCTTTGGAATAAACAACATTTATTTCTGTAAATCTAATCACTAGCTTTTTCTTAATGTGTTTCCGTCCGTTTGTGTTTCTGTCGAGCTCTTTTCTGCTTTACTTTTGATTCTATTCACTCTTCTTTGATCGCAGTCCTTCTGTCCAGTCCCTCAGAAAATTAAGAAAGAATAAATTTCTTATTTGCTTTTGGTTGTCCTGTTTGTTCATTTTTTTTCCTCTGTCAACCACAAGTGCCTCTCAGTTTGCCGCCTCATTCAGCATCTATTTAGCTAATTAAGGATTTCCATTCATTTTAATTTGGTATTTTAATGTGTTGACTCTTCTGTGGTAATTACACCTTAACAGCGGCACCCTCATGGCCCTGGGTCTCTAAAGTTGGGTGTTGGGAAGAGAGCGAACAAACCCAAAATAACCAAACCTCAACAGCATAACACAACCTTCATGGAAGCATGCACTTTTATCTATTAATACTTGATTAACATATTATGCAGACTGAATAAAAGTGAATGCATGTATTTGTCACTGATTAAGGGAGTGAATTAGTTAAGTATGGAAAAGCACAAGCAAGTAAATGCACCGGCAGGAGAGGAAGAGACGGGCAGGGGAAAGTCTCAGTGAGCCGTCAGGACAGACAAGGTTTTTAAGTATTAATGCCCTTGTTTCATCCTGGAAATGAAATAACAAGTGAGCGTTCAGAACCCTCTCTGGACTATTTCACGCTTGGATGTTTTCCCTCAATTTCTCTGTGAATCCTTGAGGAAAACAGTGAGGGATGGCGGCGGAAAGTGGCAAAGAGACGGAGCAAAAGAGCAACAAAGTGAGAGACAAAAAACGCCATAAACATTATGAAGTGGAAATGAAGAGAGGGAGCACATGGAGAGGAATAAAGAGTGAAACAGATTAAGAAGGAAAGTGGAGGAGAGAAGCAGAGGGTAGGAGACAGAGTAGAACGAGAGAGTGCAGAGGAGCAAGGCAATACAGAGAGGAAGAGTATTGGGTGATGAGTCAGAAGGAGAAATGGATTTAAAGAGGTAAGAAAAATGGCAGCACCTGTCAAGAAAAGGAAGAATAAAAGAGGATGGACTGGACAGGATGTGAAGATTGCAAGACAGACAGTGTTAGAGGATATAAAGATTAGTTTCCAGGTCCAATCTCATATAACAGATTTCATATTTTATCGTTTCTAAAGTTTCCCAAATAAAGTCAATCAGATGTGTTTTTTCATGCTTGTGTGTACCTGCGTGTTCATGTGTGTGTGTGTGTGTGTAGTCTTATGTGGGTAGGTCACATGAAGTCATCCACTGCCCTGCCCCTTGTTCTGTTTAGTAAACGAAAACGATTTGTTTATTTATTTACAGAAAATGTAGCAGTTGTTAGTGACCAAAAATAACATATAAAATGATAACGAAGCAAAATCAGATTTGATGGACTGTGGCTTGTTCCTCATTTGTACTTTGCTTCGGGCAAAAACATTTCCCAAATGACTACATTTAAATGTGAAGTCTCACTTACTGCAGCAGTGGAGCATTTGTTATATTAATACAAAATAATAAATAAACTAGCATATATTGTGAAATGACTTCACAGGTCACAAACTCTTCCAAAATGCACATAATTAATAATCAAGCCATTATAAATAGCACTTGCGCAGCACTTATAGTCAGCCTATGTTAACCATGTTTGGCTGCTACATAGCTTCGCTCCACGTAGATGCTTGTTGTTGTTTGCATGGACGTCTGCAGTGCTTCAAAAGACATCCGTTGATGCATTTGTACATTTCCGCGAATTCATTTCCCTCCAGAAGCACAAAACCAAGGTCATCTTTGTCCTCTAGCATCTGCAAAATTAGCAGCTCACCAAACTCCTGAGGTTGCACAGCAACCAAAGTCAATCGAAAATTATGTTTTCCCTTGAGTACGGTTCCCTTAAAGGTTTGACCGGTTTTAAATTTGCTAAGCTTGCTTTCCTAAAAGCATATTGTTACATACAGCTTTCAAATGGGAACCACAGACATAAACAGATGCACACATACTCAAGCCAAGTTCATTTTTGAAGCACAACCAGAGTTGACCAAAGTGCTAATGAAAATAGGAAGAGAAGCAAAAGAATGAAATAATGTAAAATAGAATAACATAGAATAAAATAAAATATTTTAGTTTAGAACATAGAACAAGATGGAGAATATCCCCTGTTTGTTTGAAGGTCTCCAGCACTAGTTAAGATGCTAATCACCAGTTGATGGTTCTTACTGACCACCAGCGGATGTTAGGGACATAGCTGCAGTTGTGTACCGTAGGGTCATCAGGTGCTTCAGCATTATATATATATATATATTTTGAATAGTATACTCAGAATAATGAAATATATTCATAATAATATTCTGTTATGATGATGATCTCTCTCAGGCCTTTCTCTCTGACTGTGACCCTCTCTCACTCCCTATCTCTCTCTCACACACACACACACACACACACACACAGACACACATACTGACTACTTGTCATGAGATACATTCAGCTGCTGTTCACTCCATTTACCTGCTCATTGAGCTGCTTAGGGGGAATATAATTGTTTGCGAAATGAGCTAGCATACACACAGGACGGAAACATAAGTGGTTGTGCACACACACTCAAACACACACACACAGGCATTAAATTCACATGAGACGTCACAAAAAGACAAACACATGATTCATGTATGCAAATCGACATGATACAACTCAAACATTAATAGATCGGGAGAAAACCAATGTCAGTGTCTTTATATTAAAACTCAGATATTTAATAGTGTTTGGAGACAAATTAGGTGCATCCCTGTTTTCAGAGATACAGTAAGTAAATTCCACACTGATGCATTTTAACTTCAGCAGTCGCAGTTCTTATAGAGTTCTAAAAATGCTCAAGTCTTTGAGCAAACTTATCAGTCATATAAAAGGAAGAATATTCTTTTTAATGGTTCCACTTTCAACTTTAGAGCATTTAACTTTAGAGTTTGAGCTTTAGTTTGTCTATTGAAAGCTGAATCTGATCTGCATCTCAATTTGAGGCTGCGTAGTTTCAACCTCTGTGGGGAATGTCAGTCGGGCCTGGTCTGCCTTCATTCAGAAGCTGTTAAAGAGCCCATGATAAGGACACCGGGATGTTATGAACATAAATTATCCTGTTACCTTATTTGGATATTCCATTTAACATTTAGTGGGTCACGGTGGACAGAGTGTATGTGACTTTACACTTAAACTCCAGATTCAATCAATCAAAAACCAGATTGTAACCACTCCCCAGAGACCCATTAGGGCTCCTTCCAATAAAAACAGAGGTCAGCTGGGGACTCACTCACACTTTAGGTTTTCTTACCGTCTCTTCTTCTCTTTCTCTTTTTAGGTTTAACACTATCTTCCTTCCTATTTCCTGTTTTTTTTTCTTTGAGTAACTTCTCTTACAGCATATTTTACTTTGTCTTCAAGCGAGTTGTGGCAAGTTGCCCACAACAATTGTGCCTTTGAAGTTTGGTTTTCCTTTTTTTCCCTTTGTAACCATTACCACGACTTCTCTTTGAACATGTTGGAATGTTTTGTGTCATCCCGCCAACCTCAATGTCTTTTAGAAGTTTTCTATCATTGTCGTCATTAGTACCTGTTCCAACATAGCTTGTCAGAAATATGTTGGCCATAGGCCTACTCCTGACAGCCTGAACAAGAAACCAACAGAGCCCAAAGTGAAGAGTCTGCTGTCAGGCCTTAAACCCTGAAACAGCTTAGATCTGGCTGAATCTCTTTACTAGACAACCAGTGAAACTTCCATTTCATTCCAATTCAATTTAAGGTTCCTGGCCCAACAAGTTTTGCTTTGGGTTCCAGTCAAGGACGTCCATTTTTTTCTAATCCTGCTAATAATGATTTGGTTACTAGGGTTATTGTCCTTAAAGTTGAATTCATAGACATTAGCATCTCTAAGCATTATCACCATAAAACTGCGCCTTAACATATTGTCTGCCATCGTTTCCCAACTATGCACATTGCTCATTTCATCTCAAATCAGAAGGCACTCACAGACAGTCTCCTTAAATTCAATCAGGTTTCACCAAATTTCCCACTCTCATAGATATCAGTGCCCGATATATCCGTTTTTTTTTTCATAAAGATCCATGAATGATTCTTTTGGAAATTGTACAAAAAGGGGTTGAAAATCACAACAGTAAAGAAAATCGCAATATTAAATAAAGTGAAAAAGTAAATCGTTAATTGCTGATTTACCCTGTTTTTGTCTTTGTGTTTCTTTGAAGTTGCAAACAAAGATTCATCGAATAGAAACTCACAGCTTCATATCTGAGTCTGATCTAATTACAGTATCTAAATTTGCTCCAGTAGGAGCTGATGACCCTTTAACCCTTTCCACCCTTTAGTGCGTGTATTCAATTACAGATGAACCACCGGATACTTGACTCCAACCTGTATGCAAATGTCTGTTACCCCTTTTTTTCTAATCTGCATTTTTTTGTCTTTGTAAAAGTCTTCTCTTATGTCTGTTTTTCTGTGTCTCTCTCTTGCTCCTACACATTGCACCAACCATTAAATAACAAGAGTCACTGCTGAGTGAAACCAATTCACACAGCAGGAAATCCTGGTCAGAGTGTGTTAACAGGGAATGGGTGGGGAGGAAGAGGAGAGTATCAAGGCCCAAGATTAATTGACAGCAATAAAAGATTCATGTTCGTGGCAAAGTTCATTAAAATCTTCCTTTCCCCCCCCCCTCAAAGCCAGGGAAAGAGAAAAGCATGAGAGAGAGGAATAAAAAGAGTGAATTTATTATTTCATGTGTGTGTTTGTGCATGTTTTCGTCTGAGAGAACAGCCTGGTAATAATTCAAACCGTGCTTAGATATTTGTATTTGTGCCCATTGTTAAATCTGCTTTGTGGATGTAGTACAGCTGAATTAATGAAGTAGCATTCTGTACACTTGTTCTTCATTTAACAGGACACGTTCAGAGTTTGAGGGGCTTATTTTTTCAAACATAAATGTGTCTCTCAAACCATGGGTAGCATGTAGCAGCCATTTAACAAACAAACAGTAATTAGGTCCTGTGATGGTTCTTTATTACATTTCTTAATGGCCAAACTCTTTGAGAGGCAACCCGAGCACTGTTGTGTTATAATTAACAATCGCTCGTGAATTACCCCAGAGACGGCGATTTATGGGTGAAAGTTAGAACACAAGACAAAGAGTAAAATGACATAGAAAACTTTTCTCATTTCAGACGGACTAAGCTTTTTATTGTCTCCACTTCTTTATTCATGGCCCCCTTTTCCTTGATGTTATAGTAGATGTCAGGGCAAGGTGTCGCCACCCGATTCCCCAAAGTGATTTGGTTTTGATTAAACTCAATTTTCAAATGACTTAATATTAGGGATATTTAAGCTACAATAACAAATTGGTTAGAAGTTAATAGTTAGAAGATGTTAGATATAAAATATTAATGTTTACATTCAGAATTGTGCTTTTAGGATAAAATGGTCCAGGAAGGAAGGACGGACGGACGGAAGGATGAAAGGATGGAGGGAAGGAAGGAAGGAAATTAAGACTTGACCCCAAAGCAGCTACATTAAAGTTCTTTTAATTTTACATGACCAACAAGTGTCAGAAGGGGCTTTATTTAAGTTCCATTGGTGTGGTGAACAAAAGTTCTTTCTCAGGTCAAGTAAACAACCCTGAACAGGTAAACAAATCCAATATATCAACAGTGTGCAGCAGCGGTGGGGAACCTCCGGCCTCTGGGCCTTACACTGCCCACATCGCAATTTGATCTGCCCTGTGCTGGCTGGGTTGTACCATTGAGCTTTCAGAGCGATGATGAGCAGAAGGCTCAGGACTGTTTGTTGCTGACGCATTTAGCTTCAGAGTTTATGGTTTTCCTGCACTCTGACCTACCTGAATGTCACATTATTACCCTTAAACTGTCAATGCCGACATCATCGTAACCTTGAAAAGAGAAGAGACACAAAGTGGTAGCAGTGTGTTGCTGCTGAACACAGAGTATGAATGGATTTACTTACTCTACTCACTTGTCTGTCTCTAGGTCTCTACAGGATTTATCTAAGCAGACAGACCTGCCTTATGGCACAGTGCTGGACTCTGCAGTCTATGACCAGGTGCGCTCCAAATCTATGAACCCCTTTGAGAGAGATCCCATGTACTCCCAGATGTGGCGGATGATCAACCGCACTGGAGGAGGGGACAACAATGTTGAGGAGTCAAAAGAAGGCATCCGCAAGGTAGGTCTTTTCTTTTTTATGATAAGGTGTCCGTTTCAGGCAAAAGACCAATGACACATGTAAAATCACTGTGGTTAGTAATACAAACATTTGCGTCAGAAGACTCCAGAGATAGTTTTTCAATGCAGGGAAACAAGTGCAGAACAGCAGCAGCATCAATGCAGTTATTCTCCACTCAGTAGAGTCAGGTCTTTATTTACCAACATTTAACTTTGTCCTTTTGAACACATGGATTTTGGTTGTTTTGTGAAATGACATATTTTCAGTTATTTTTATGCAGAACTAACCATAACATGTTGCTGCTAATAGACAGCAGATGCTAAAGGGGCCACAATTCTTCTACCTAAATTGTTCCTTGTTATTGTGTTAATATTGTTCACAAGTGATTTTTTTTATAAAGACGTCTACTACAGTGCCCCCGCCTAGATATTACATGAGTTAAAACATAACGCTTCACAAATTGTCTACTTTTGACAAATTATTTACTTATTATTATCTAACCCTAACCCTAACCCCTAACCCTTTACTCAATAGAATTGATCAGCGAAATAGAAACCACTCCAGTATTTACAGGTTTTTGTTAACCTTAGTTATTTCTGCATTTAATACATGGAAGTAAACGTGTACACACTCAGACCTGTGTGGACATGCAGCTCAGGCTACAGGGCCGTCTGTTCACTGGGGATAAAGCTATCAAAACGATGTTAATGATACCCAGGTAACATGCGCATGGTTAGATACTTAATTCCCCTGGCAATTACCCAGCATTATAAATACCTGACTGCTGCATCTCATTTGCATGCCCCCCGCTCTCTGTTTGCATCGGCCCGCTCTCCTCCAGTGAGAGTTTCCCTCTCCCTTGAATATATTAGACTTGAACTGTAGCCAGCGTTGGAAGCGTTGCAAGTGTTGGGAGGAGTGATTAAAGTGGCGGGTGGTGTTTTTGAAATGATGAGATAAATGCAGTACATAACCACATATAAGCACACAACTATTAGTGCAAACTCACACACATTGCTTGTTGGCAGAGGTGTATGTATTTAATAGTGATTCTAGAATCATGAATAAGTCAGTCTGTCCTCTATCCTCTGATCTAACTGAGCTGTCATGCATATATCTTTTTTTAATAGTATTCGATTGATAAGAAGAAGAAGTTAATATATAATATCCATAATATCATGTTGTGTTCCATATACAAAATGCACTCTCCTTTAATATTGTAGAGTATCCAAGAAAGAAAGTTCTCAAAATTTTCAACACTATACATGAATCCAAACATTTTAATCACAGGTCAAAAAATGTAATTATCACATTGCTGTAATAATCCTAAACCTTTGCCACTATATAACATAGAGTAGACATCTTGGTGTGAGTGACAGTGGCTCCAAAGACAATATTTGAAAATGTGAACGTTCTTAAATGATTTTAAAATATCTTAAACATAAACAAGATCATTATTATAAACTAGCATTGCTGGATATGCTGTACAGTTCAAACCACAGATTGTATATGAAGATGAACAACATGAAATCTGCTAAAAGTGAAGCCAAATCCTCTTGATTGCCCCCTGGTGGCTGGCTGTTGTCATAAAATATCTTAAACCCTGCCTTCTCCATGTTAATGGATCGGACATGGAACAAAACGCATGTATCCGCAGGGGTTGACACCACGTTCATTCACGTTGTGTAGACTCTGGCTCCAAATAATGTCAAAAGCACAAGATGGTGGCACCTGTGTCCAAGATATTTTGACAACGTATGGTTCAAACTATTTGTGTCATCACTGTCATATGAGACCACTGTGGATAGTTGGTGCACAGACAGCATTAAAACAACAGGTCATGTTTTTTGCAGCACTCGCCGCTCAGGCCAACAAGACCAAAGTCAAACTTTATGTTGTTTCCTACTGATTGGCTACAAGGAGGCTGTGGGGTAAAATCAGCACCACCCTGTGTTTGCTGCAGCTGTGACCATATAGCAGCTTAAAGGTGAGCGAGGCATCACAATAACGGGGATACCCAGGGAACCACTGGGGCCTCCTTTGTGAAGCGGAGCTGACCCTTCAGACACAATGTGCTGATTGCATGTGCTCACAGCGAGAACATGGCCCGAGGCGTTCTATGCTGTCTGGGAACTTTAGGACCTGCAAACACTTGTTATGTTCAGTTGTATTTGTCACCAACCCAAAGGAAAACACTCGCGCGTTTGTATAGTCGCATCACCGCTGGTATCAGAACTGCATGTGGCGGGCACCACGGGTCCGAGACGCGGGCCCGCATTTGTCTGGACTGGGACTGGGCCAGCAGCTGCGGGAGCACTCCTGAGCTGGACCACAGCCAACAACTTCCGGTTCAGCACCGACTACGGGACAAGGAGGCTACACAAATGCCAAAACGTGCGGCGCCCGGCGCCTCAGTTCAGCTCCGCGTGTTCAGAGAGGCCGCGACGCTGGCCACATTTGGAGCTGACTGGCACCGTTTTTGTGTAAGGTTGAAGATGGTCCCCCCTTTGTCTGTCCTGTGTGTAATGATTGGAAATTAAACATAAACAAGATCAAGATGCATATTGATAATTATAAAATATGATTATCGAAATCATGGGAGTGTGATCTTTAAAGTACATTGCCCGCTAGACTGGGCATGTTGCAACTTCAGGTGCAGGACAGGTCCCATGGTTTATCAAGCTTATGTTCACAAGTTAGCTTTGCACTATAGTATTTAGTAAAAGTGCTGAGTAATTTATTATTACATGTGTCAGCAGAAATACCGAGGGAGATAGGAACAATGGGTATGAGTAAGAGAATAGTCGTCCTGTGGCTATAATACATTAAAATGTGTTGCAATTACTGTAATACATGTCCAGGAGCTATATGCTAAAGTATTATGGGGGTGGATTGTTCACTGCTGAGCCTCAATGCTCTATGATGATGGCGTCATATGACGAAGACTGATTTTCAGTAGCAGCAGAGCGTGAGCAGGCAGGAGTGACAGCAGAGAGAGCTGGATGAAGGGCTGGTCATAAACAGGATGGAGAGAGCGTCTGTTTTCATGGATGAATTCTACACGACAGAGTTGACACCAGCGGAGTGGCAGAAAGCACAGTGAGGCAGCAGTGATACGGAGGAGGACCTTCCCCTGTGACTCTTGTGCTGTTTCTCTTTTCCTCCTCCTTCTCATTGGCTCTCTGACTTCTCCCCCCCCCGTCACAGAATACTTGCAAATATCTTTTACTGTCTTTCTATTTGTCTATATTTTCTCCTCTTTTTTGTTTTCGCTCCCTGCACCTCCCTCTGTCTTGTTGTCAGTCTCTTATTCGTTCATGCTGCTTCGTGTTGAAGGCTACAGGCTGCACTCTAGTGGTTCACTCATGCCTGTCCCTCCCTCTAAGTTGCCTTGACACAAGCTCACGCTTCCTTTCTGCAGCAGCGAAGCCATCAGAGACGCTGTTGCCACGTTTGATTACGTGTTTATACCAACAAAACTCTTTGAAAATAAAATGCTGTCAACTACTCGTAACGACCTCCTCTACTTGATGGCAAAAAGTCAAAACCTGCTCTCAGAGAAAATTGTTGGTACATAGAGGGAAAAAAAGACGTGTCAAAGGCTAAATGATCTCTTGTTCTCGGCTGCTTCTTCACACGGTCTGCTAAAAGGAGATATATGAACTAAGTTTGAGGTCAGTGTGAAACACCTGACGGCAAACGATCGGCTAAAAGGTTCCGTCAAGATGGAGACTTTGAACCTGTTATTACTTTTTCTCAAGCTGACAAATATATGTGGAAGCCGCTCAACAGGGTGGAATAGCATTTTTAAAGCTGGAGGCGATATGGAAGGCTGTGATGTTATTAACAGACCCTGTGAGTCCCATTCAGACGTCTTTTGTTCTCTATCTCTGGCATTTGATTTATTTGGATGTGTTTGTCTTCTTCAATCCAGCCCCTTTCATATATTTGATTCCTGTGAGGTTATAGGAACTTGATTTATTTCCCCCTCTTCATCGTGCCATGCTTTCTCTCCTCCTCTTCTCTCACTACTTTTCTCTCTCTCTCTCTTCCTTTCTCTCTCTTTCTTTCAGGCCTTTTCTCTTTCACAATAAACCTCTTACTAGCTCTCTGTCACCATTGTCTCCTGTGCGCTATGGATTTTCTCCCATTTCAGGTTTGATCCCCTGCAGCAGAATAATATTATGTCAGAATAGGTCAGCATCTGAGCTGTGTTTGGTATCACTCACACAAGCACATACATGCACGCACACACACATAAACACACACACACATACACACAGATGCTTGTACATGTCGAGACACTCATACATACACCCAACTCTTATTTGCATGTCCACAACAAGTACACACACAGCCATGCAAGCTCTGCAGGGTGAGGCCTGTCACCCGGTAAAATATGTTTCTCTCCCCTTTCACTCAATGATCAAGGCACTCAATGAAATAAGAGTCGCTGCACCTCACACTTGGTTTCTCATTAACTTGGTGTCACATACGATATCAAAGACAAGCGTGCTGTATGTCACTATTTGACATAATGGCACCTTAGTTTAAGGCAATGTGCTGCTCGACTGCAGTGTTCTCCATTTATTCCTGCGTGGTCTCCAGAGAGATGAGATATTTTTCTTCCACCTCACAGCCCTTTGTGTGTTTGTGTTTGTGTGTGATGTTGGGCAAGCCTTTTAGCAGAGGAGCTCCCAACCACTCAGCATTGGACTGTTGTGCTGACTTGGAAAAACAATGACTAATATTAATTGATAACTACGTGGATTCTTAATTACCTGACCTTTGCTTCCCCTAGACTGATACTGGTAAATTAATGACATAATATATTAACGTCATGAGGCATCACAGAGACTGAAGAATATGGATTTTACCTCAGTTAACAATATTAAACTGTTGTTATTATTCAGCTCTGCAACATCAATGTCATTTTCTATTTTATTCTTGTGCATTACTCAAATTACTAATGTGTCCATGGCTCAATATGTTTAAATCAGCAGTTTTGTGGAATATTCTTGTAGTCACAGCAATTTTCAGTTAGTGCCAGACTAGATTAACCCTAAAACCAAGTCTTAACCCTGAAACAGCCCATTAAAAGTGGGTCTGAATGTCAGGACCTGCCAAAATGTCCTCACTTTCCCAAATGTCCTCACTTTGTAGGTTCTCTACCAGTCCTCACAAAGATATCTGTACAAGTACACACACACACACACACCTAATTCCATACATGTAAGTGTCCCTGTGTGAATGTATGACAGCTACTCTCTGTGTCTCTGATGACTGCTGAGGGATTTTAGAGTTGAGTGGATTGCCAGTTTGAGTGATTTTCTGTCAGTGTGAATTTCTGTTGCATTATGGGAAGGTTCCAATTTAGAAAATGCATCTTTTCCCACGTGTCCTTGCACAATATATATTGTCATTACTCCCAAGCCTCATATCGACGGCCGCTTTTTAGGTAGAAGTCCCATTCCTCAACAAAGATACATAACGCTGGGTAAATATGGCAGCAGTGAAGTCACTGTCCTTCCAACATAACCCTGAGTTGAACAGCTTCGAATAGGAAAACTAAGCTTTTGGCAAAATATGGATAATTCTGAGTTGCACCCATGCATGTATCTAACAGCCAATCAGGGCTGAGGAACAGGCGGAGGAAAGGAATGCAGGAGGGTGTGTGCCAGAGTGTGAAGTTAAATGGCTCATACATATGTACATATTTGAATTATACCGTATGGAGGACATTTACTGAAGCCAAAGCACTTTTGCTTCCATTTGTGAAACTCCCAAGAAAAAAAGAAAAAACCAACACATTTCTTGAATTTGAATTTCAAATGTGTTTTGACGTATTACCGTGGGGAAATGGATCCGACACATTCAGCTGATAAGGTCCCACCAATCAACAGAGGCCCCAAGGCTTCGTTCACGTTGTATTATCACTTATATTCAATTTCAATACCCCTTAAGCCGTGTGCTTGTGCCACTGCCCAAAATGTTGAGATGTTTGGATCTCAGAACACCTCTGGCACATCGATTGTATTTTTATGGCCATTGTTGACAAGGTTTTACAGATACTCCTCCCCACACATGCCTGTTTTACATGTTATATAATTTCACTGATGATGAAGAATTTCTACACTTGTCCTGCATATGCTCGACTCCATTCTGTAACAAGCCCGTCTCCCATCACTTAATGATTCCCCATCACCATTTAGCATAATGACTCCAGAAATTATGATAAAAGTTACCATCATTTCTTAACCTCTGCCAAATATATCTTGAGACGGGAAGTAAGGAGTTGTATAATATAAGCCTTTAAGCTTTCACCAATTTACCGTAATGACCGCAATGATGATAATAAAGATTATGCTGATTCCTGCATCAGATAGATCTGATGGTAAATCAAGACCTGTTTGGATCTTTCAGCCCTGGGTGAAGCCATCATAACACTCTGGAGGACAATTGAGACAAAGCAGAGGAGAGACGAAGGGAGGAGAAGAGGATATGGATGGGGAATGGGTGCTCGGGGAGTAGAAAGGGGGACATTGGGAGATTTAGGAAGGTGATAAGAGAGTGATAAGGGAGGAGAGAGGGGCTGAAAAATAACTAGATGTTGAGGGAAGCGCAAGAATGGGGAAGGATGGAGGGATGGATGTAAATTAGAGAAAGAATGGGCAGACTGGGACCTAGATGGAGTCAGAATGTATGAACAGAGAATGGAGGAAATGAGAATTTGGAAGATATATACGCCACCAAAGAGATTGAAGGAAACAAGAGCAGGGAGGGAGAGAGGTGGATTTTAACACCGTGTTTTACTAATACATAAATTCTTTATTTTCCTCTTGTGTTGATGGACGCTTAGGAACATTAATCAGTGGAGCTAAAAGACATCAAATACAAAGAACACCCAATCACACATTAGAGAGAGGAGTTAAAAAGCCAGACAGAGAGGGGCTGAAGGAAGGGGGGTAGACGAACAGGAGAAAAGAGGAAAGAGAAATAGCGATGGTTGGTGTAAATGATGAGGCTGGTGTGGATGGAGTGATCGTGAAACAGAAAGAGTGTAAACTTTGGGAGGAACAGAATGGGAGACTGGTGAGTAGCATTGGCTACATCCATACTAAATTCATTTGAAATCAGCGTCTTAAAACTACTAAGACTTCTGTCCACAGAAAGTGTTTTGGCTCCATATCAGTTTTTAATCCCCGCCCATACTCACGTGACCCCTCAGGTAACCTGGGCAACAGCTGTTAGCAAAGATAACAGGGTCAGCAACTTGTAATTTACTATAAATGTTACATTCATATATATATATGAATATTCTTGTTCCTTCCTTTCTATTTACACCTCCCCCATCTATCTCTTCCCTCTAGCTGTCATCTCTCAAATGGGGTTAAAAAGAAATGTATTAATATTCAAACACTTTGTAGCCATCTTCAAGTTTTGCTTCTCTCTTCATTAGGTTGTAAAGTGATGTGAGGCGAGCCAGATGGGGAATGATAATGTTTAAACAGAGCATATCAATGAACCTCGCCCCAGCTGCTTCACTGTGTGTGTGTGTGTGTGTGTGTGTGTGTGTGCGTGTGCGTGCTCTCAACTTAGAGAGGCCTAAGAATTGTTTAACCACTTCAAGTCACGAAGAAATCTGTAGGCAATGGTGCTCTCTGTGTGTGTGTGTGTGTGTGTGTGTGTGTGTGTGTGTGTGTGTGTGTGTGTGTGTGTGTGTGTGTGTGTGTGTGTGTGTGTGTGTGTGTGTGTGTGTGTGTGTGTGTGTGTGTGTGTGCGCGTGCGTGTCAGTGAGTGTCAGTGAGTGTCACAAGTCTTGAAGGACCTCCTGCCAACCAGCCATTGGTCAGGGAGTTACCAAGGTTACTGAGCTAGGTGGCCCAGCTGTGTTCAGGTGACAGATCTCAGTGTTTGAATGCTTTCTCTCTCTCTCGCTCCCTCCCTCCCTCTCCCTCTCTCTCAGGTTTCAAGGTTGCCCGCAGCTATATGACTCGTGCCTCTTACAACATGCCCACTAATGTACAATATCCTTCCTGTGCTTCCTCTTCCTCGCTTCAATTTCCTTCCTTCGTTCCTTTTTTCTTCACGTGCCTTTTCTGCTGATGGAGTTTTGCAGTGCTGCTTGTGGTATTGTGTGTCGGACCAGTGCAGTGACATGGTGCAGGAACAAGAAAGACCTGTTTCCTTCGATTTTTTTTTAGAAATTAACGTCACATTTATGTGATTGTTGTGTATTTTATTGATTATTATTGAATGAAATCTCCGCAGAGATGGCCTTGGCACATGGGCTGCCTTGATATATGTTTGTCTCTGGGTGTGAGTGTGACTGCTGCAATATCCTCTGTAATAACCCAGCCTCTGCTAAGACCAGAAAATGTATTTTTGGCTGCTGGGTTTTCTTATTTTCTGTTTTCTTGTCGTGCAAATCACCCTGACAGTAGAAAGAGGAAGCTTTTTTTCTGCAGAGTCTGATAACTCATTAGGATTCAACTCAACAAGCCCAAACAGCCAACATATATTCCCGCTGTTACAATTCTCTGCCTGTGTGATGACGGTGTTTCTGTGTTGTGATTCAGATTCAGGGCGAGCAGATAAAAAGAGAAATGGGGGAGAATTTATCTTTTGTACAAACGTAAGGAGATGGCACAGATTGTAACAGACGTTTGGAATGAGGGAATGATAGGCGCCATATTAAAAAATGTAAAAATAGAGAAAGATAGATAAATATGGCGGCTGATTAAAACGACGTGACAAATCAGGCAAGAGTCAAGGTAACAGATGTAGAAAGCGGAGCGAAGGAGGAAGAAAGTTGGAGATAATAAATGTTTACTTTCATAACAGAAGGAAATGAAAGAAGGAAAGACAGAGATGATTCCATTATCTATTCCTTTCCATGTATATTTTCTTATCTTCCCTCATCTAATAGTAAAACCTAATTGCCTTTTTATGTTTCTCTCTCTGTCTATCTGATCCCATGAGATGTTTTTTAATATCGATGTTGTTCTCTTTCTCTTCCTCTCTTCCTCTCCTGTCCTCTCTTCATTTGAATATTTGTGTTTCTCTCATTACCTTTTTCTGGCGATGTACCTCTTGCATCTGAAATGGTTGCAGCAGTTAACAAGAAAAATCAGTTCAGTTCAACTAATGAAGACGGCATTTATTTTGCTTCCTCAAGGCATGCATAGTATTTGTGTGTGTCAGTGTGAACTCTAATATTGTAATGAATGGTCAGACCCGTGGTTCTTTGTGTTTGATTGCATATACTAGTGCAAATCTCAAATTTGAGCATCAATTCCATGATTGTCAGCAGAATATTTCCTTATCATTCACCTTTATAGTCTCACTGAGATCAACTAAGACTGGGAGGTACAGGGTGCTGCTATTGTTGTCCACGTCTGTGGCTACTGAGAAAGAAAACAATGGTACACATGAAATAGAACAATAGAGAAGAGTTCTAGAAGAGGAATTCAGAGAGAATTCTGATATATTATTTTTATCCATAACACATCCTGAATATAAGTTTTCAAATAACAGTCTGGGGCAAACCAAAGTTTTGGGTCCTTCACAATGAAATTCTAACTCGTTGGTCCCATATGTTAACATATTTAATAGTTTTAAGCCTCTGATAACTTTTTGATTGATTGTTGTATGATCCTGTTTAAATACATCCAAAATAAAAACAATAATAGCTAGAGCATTCTTTCTTTTTGCAGCATGACATCATTACGTTATGTTGTGCGCGGTGCAATATTTGTTG
Organism: Hippoglossus stenolepis; assembly: GCF_022539355.2. Classification (NCBI taxonomy): domain Eukaryota; kingdom Metazoa; phylum Chordata; class Actinopteri; order Pleuronectiformes; family Pleuronectidae; genus Hippoglossus; species Hippoglossus stenolepis. The sequence continues at coordinate 18,772,812 of NC_061491.1, forward strand.
ATAACGCATGGTGGCGCCAGAGAGTGGGGGGCAAAAACATTTGCATAGTTCAAATAACTTATGAGGTAGCATTGATTTGTTTATTATGTTTTGGATAAATTTTTTGTGTGTATGTAGCAAACGAACATGGATCAGGGGCACGTTGATGTTCCGGCATTAAGCAGCGTCACGCCTGTGATTCTGAAACGTCAACATGCTCTCACATCACACGCTGGGGCAGCATTAAGCTGGTTCTGTTTCGTTTAGTGTAAACAAGCAAAGTCCGGCCAAAATGGACATATATATAGCAGGATGTCTGTTTTAACAGGGGGATTCTGGGTAACTCAAAAAAGCTCAGAAGGAAATGGTCTCACCAAACACTAAGTCTTGGTTTAAAGTTTGTCCTAAAGTAATGATGTGCTTAAAAAATCATGAAATGTGTGATTTGGATCGGTTTTATTTTTCCTGCTCAGAAGTAATGACTGATCAGAGGTTTCTTCTGCCTGTGTCATTCTTCTCATTTTGCATTCTGTATGATTTCAAATCATTAGTCCGACTCTGATTACTTTCTTAATAAAACACCTCCAGTAATGAGCTCTGCAGCCTTAATGATATCCTCTTCACCCTTAATGAGACAACTCACCTTAATGACCTTGAGATGACGATAGATTAACACGTGTTGCTATGGAAAAATAATCACACAAACAGGCAAATACTTAGTGAGCAGACAAAAGAAAATTAAAGGCAAACAGATCATGTGAAACCTTTAATTAGGACCTCAATACCAAAAAGCTGTGGGCCATGTAATTAATAAGCCTAGAAAATAGAATTAAAGTATTTTCTTTTTCATTGGATTTTTTTTTTAGTCTGTACAATATCCAAGACATACACAGCATTGATACATTTAAAGGCCTGTAGGAGATTAAAATGCACTCAGAGAGAAATATGGATGAGTACAAAAGCAATTAGGCCGTCACAAACACAAAGAGCAAAGTTGCTAAAGTAAGACAACCACATTAATCAAATGGCCTAATGGCCCCTGTTGGAAAATTTAAAAAAAATAACTTTTCAAGCACATTTTTCATCTGCCCGGTCAGCGTCATGTCTTACCAGCTCTGTGACCTATAAAGCTACAACTGTTAGATAACATCTTAATTTCCTAGATAAAAGACAAATTGAGTGTGAATCACTGTAACTTCCCCTGTATTTGTTGTTTTATAGGGGGTAGAAGCAAATCCAACTACTGGTTTCTAGATATATTAGGCAGGGAAGGAGGGGGAGATTTGAAAACAAGAAGAAAACAAAAAGATGAGAGAAATAGGTTTGATGGTGGGATATGTAGTTACAACTGACCCCTCTTTCTTATCCACACCACACCCTCAGCCCATTCCATTTCTCATTCCACCTCTGTCCTCTTCTGTGGAACGTCTTCCTTTGCCTTCACTACTTTTATTCTAAATGTGAACCTTACCTTTCTCTCTATGCTTTCTTTCTAGGCTCTCCTGCCTCTTTTCTACCCTCCTTTTACCTCTTTTTACCATTTCTTCCTTTTGTTTCTGTCTCTGCTTTTTGGTTTTCGCCTTCTCCCTCTTTCCTTACCTTCCTTGGTTCTCTTCTCTGCCTTTTTGCTCTTGAGCTTCTGGACATTGTTGAGGTATTTTCACATCCATGCTGCTCTTTCTCTCTCTCTCTCTCTCCTTCATCTTCCTCCATCTTTCTCTTTCTCTCTCCACTGTATTTCCACGCGGCCTGCTGGGCAGCCATGTTCTTCATCTTTATCTCTGTCTGTGGGAGAGGAGGCGGCCTGGTGCCAGCGGCTAATGGACTTTTGGAAAACACAGACAGCCATGCATCACAGTCGGGAGAACTAGGGAGACAGGGAGGACGGATTTGGAGAGAGGCCGCGGGGAGAGTGGTATTTCGGAGAGAGACTTACAAGGGAACGAGTGGTAGGGAGGGGGAAATCAAAGTTAGACGTATCTTTAAAGCAACAAAGCGGAAAAGATAGTGTGGGAGAGCAGTCCTGATTCCACAGGGAGCCATAATCAATACTGAGATCTGTAATCCATTCTCACTTATTTAAAGATTTACCACTGCACAACGCTTCCCATCATTTCCCCGTGGAACCTCGTCAGCCGGCCTCAGAACAGTCTGCGACCTGCGAAGAAGCTCATAAACATGGCAATATTCAGTGTCGCAGGAAATGGTTGGAAAGATAAATATGTATCAAGGCTGGCAGACATATCTCACATAACAAATGAAAAATAATTCCCTAAAACTTACATTTCCTAAAAATTAGATATGTGCACCAGTGGGGTGACAATAAAATTAACTATCTGTCCAATCAGAGAGGGTATGAATTATATACTTAAGATAACTGCAAACGCCTTGTTCATGAAAAGCAAGAGCGAGCCTGCTGTCCCTAAGGACAAAAACAATGAGCTCACTGTGTTATGGGAATCCTCATCATAATCATCTCAGTTTTGTTCTCTAAAACTTTCAATCCAACATATAAAGAAGTATCTTTATAAGAAAGGATGTGAGAGATCTGTGGGGGCATGATGAAATTGGGAAGAATATTAATTGAAACACTCAAAGAAATCAAAGATGCAGTTTATGCACAAATTAAAAATTTGTCGGAGCCTTAACAGAACAGGCTTTTTGCTGAGTGAGAGCATTGAGCTGAAGCCCTGCTCACACTGTACCACATCTACAAAGCTTCTTTTTTCACAAGCCCATTAACACAAACTCGAAAGGGAACAGAAAATTCACTTTTTAATTTTTGTAGCTTTTATTGTCAACACCTCTGCACTTCAAATCGTTAAGAGTGTGATTTTTCTGTTATTTTATCATAACTATTCATACAATATCAACTCCCTAAAAAAAACGGTTCCGATTTGGCTGTTTGTTTTTGATAAATTCTCTGTGTCTATACACTGAAGAACGGATTGTTTGGATTTGTAATTTACGTCCAGAGAAAGAAAAGAGAGAGAAGATTGACAGTTGCAGTAGCTCAAGGTTTAGATTGTGGAATAACCTCTGGTGTCTAGGTCACATCTCAGCTTGAAGAGGATTCAAACCTACTCACAGACACACAACAAACACACACTTTTTTCTAGTCTGTAATACACCACAGAGTCATGACCTCTACCTGGAAGAAAGGCTTAGTTCCAGTGACACACGCGCACACACACACACACACACACACACACACACACACACACAGTTGCAGAAGAGCTCATTTCCCCACTGTGCTCTCTCATGGACAGCAGGTGGTCAGGTGAACATTGAAATGTTATGTATCTATAAAAACCAGTTCCAGAGCAACAATGGCAAAACTCATTCCCAGGCTCAAAGCAGACCCCATCAAACTGCAAGAAGTGCATCTCCAAGTATAAACAGCCCACAGCCTGTGAGGACAGAAAGTGCAGTTTGCAGTGAGGATGTTAACATTCAGCTCATGTCTGAGTTGAACTGCGGGGCCAGGCTTCTGTGAACCGTAAGCATAACTAAAAGAATTCTGGATAATCTGATGTTATGATCGTCTCTTTCCTCCTGACGGCTTTTTGTAGTGACTGAATGAGTCAAGACACAAAAAATATTTCCACTCTCACTGTTTGCACATGTTTAGGAGCCTTCGACATAACTGTTGGGTCGAGCAGGCCGTGAAAGACCTGTCATGTAGAATTACAAAAGCAGATGCTTCGAAGTCTCGACATATTCTTCGGACCAACGTGATCCAGATTCTTTTTAGCAAACACCAGCTGTTCATTAATTTTGTGTGAGTGCGGCTGCAGAACCTCTCCTAGCTGCTCGGAAATATTAGCACAGTTTGTCAGCTTGCTAACTGATAGTGATGCCGTGCTCTCTGATGTCAGATCTTCTGTTTTAGGCTCATGCACTTCAACAGTATTTTAAGCTCCTACAGATGAACTTTCTACCGGAATTCAAATTCATCCTGTGATAAAAAGCGACTGCGGAGAACAAAGTCACAACATTTAATTACCCTCAGGAGTACATGAAGCACCTAAATGTGCTCCTGGAAAAGCATCTGAGTGTATCAGTCAACATTTTCTCTCCTTGCCTTTCCCATGGTTCCAATTAAATCTCCCTGACTGTAATACTTCCATATTACCATACCAATGTATTAAAGAAATTCAGTCTAAATCACGCCTTTTGGTGTACACTGCTCTGCAGTGTTTGCCAGTGTCGCCCCGAGCACTGACCGCATGGCGGTGTGGAGGGCCTTTGCTACTGTACTTAGACCATTTTGCACCAAAAGGCGCCACTGAAACCAATGCTAATGAAGTTAATTTAGGAGGGCTGGCAGCTCCTCACTGGTGGGTCCAACACTGCAGTCTGCATTCAATCAGCCTTTTATATTCTCTTTGGCAGCTAAGACATTGAATTGGCAGGAGACTCTAAAGTCTGCAGACTCTTGACCATGGGGACATTACCAGCTCACCATCTTTTCATCAAGCGTTGTGTGTGTGTCTCAACATTATGACCAATACCAGAGGTTCAACTTGTTTTTTCCGAAACTATGCTGCTGGTAAACTCTGCATGTTTATTAACGTAACTTTGACAATGAACGTCCAGTAGACCTCATGGGTCATTTCAGGTAGGTAGAGTGGCATTTCTCAGTAGGTAGAGACAAATGTCCTATGTGGTCATTCGGGTTGGAACTTGTTGACTTTGGAAGAGTTAGCTGCTGTTTGGGATCCAGTCAGGATCAGTGTTAGCACTTTGCATCCCAAGGACATGCATACTTTTTGTCAAAGATGTCCTGTGCCCTCCAAATGAGGACTGGGCATTTTGTCCAAGTGGAGGATTTTTTGTTCTGGTGCCCATCCTCACAAGCAGGGGCATAATTGTGACATTTAACATCCCTTAAGTGTAGTGGCTGTAGACGTGATCCACACGAAGAGAAAGGTATTAAGTCAAGTGCAATCACTTCAAAGATGTGCTAGACTGTGGCAGTTAAATGCAAAAGTTAAAAGCCTCAAAGCAAAAGTTTTAATGAACTTGTTTTCTTCCTGACTCTTGCCAGGGGTCATGAAATTTTCAGAGCGCCAGAGTGCAGAGATTTACAAGCTACCAAATGAGGTAGGGTGTCTGGCCTCATTGGCCTTGACAGGGTGAGCAGCGCAGTAATCCGGAATGACCTTGGAGTCAGTACACGGTTCACACATTTAGTGTGTCCACTGAGCATTATGGAATGGATGGGGCAACAAAGGGGCACACCCAATGGGACAGGACATGCTCATCGATAAAAAGGATGGACAGACGGACGGACATTATGGTTGACTTCAAGGATCACGACCTCTATTGCCTCTAACATGGCAAGAAGATATTTGAAAAAACCCTCACATAGATTTCTCATACAGCGCTGGGGTTGTGGTGAGGAGAGAGAGAGTGTGACACCTGAGAGTATCTTTGTTTTGCTATCGCTCACTCCACGCAGGGGGAAAATAGGAGAGAAAGTTCAAAAAACACACATTCAGTGAACTGGCACCACAGGGAGAGGGTGTGATGGAAAGCTCAGTGGACCACTTTCATTTCTGTATTTCAACCTGAAAGCACATGTGCAGGTTTCCTGGACGTAGAGTGCTCTCTCTCTCTGTGTGTGTGTGTGTGTGTGTGTGTGTGTGTGTGTGTGTGTGTGTGTGTGTGTGTGTGTGTGTGTGTGTGTGTGTGTGTGTGTGTGTGTGTGTGTGTGTGTGTGTGTGTGTGTGTGTGTGTGGGTAGAGATTTTCAGCACTTTCATAGCCTTGTATGATTTATGTTTTGAAGGCCCCCTTTTTTACCGTGTAAAATGCTGAATCGTCCACCTGTCCGAGATCTTATTGATATGTTTATGACTCTCAGATGAAGCCATATGCTGCCCTCCATGCATAGAGGGATTTCCCTTTTCTTTCTTTGTCTCTTTTTTAATCTGTTTCCTGTAGCTTTCCTATTGGCTGCCCTGTTGTTTGGATGACAGTGGTGTGTAGTACTTAAACACATTGGCAAGCAGAGCTGTGCACCAGTGTGTGACTGTAGTGCTGTCATTCTACAGGTTAAAAGGTAGTATGAGTGAATTACACTGGATATTATCATTCTGTTGAGAGCAGTTTCACTACCCACGGCGTATGGGAGCGGTGTTGCAGACCAGGGCATCCGACTGAATTTGTCCCGGGTCTCGAGGAGTCGTAGCATTTATTTACTGACAAACAGCCGAAACTGCACATACATCGCACTGCTAGTTCACAGCTATACAGCTAACTTCTAATTCTCTGCTCCAGTCATCTGCTTCACCATCTCACACACCCACACCCATTCTCTCTCTCTTTCTCACCCACTCGCTACATACCCAAATTACACACTGAACTTTCCCTTAAGGAGCTGCACTAGTTGTGTAACAAGATGCTGCCTCAAACTTACGAACACAAACTTACTTGCTACTGCCCCCTCTTGACACTTAGAGAAAAGAATGTACAAGTACATTTTTTAACATGTTTCTATGCATATGTATAACAATGTGCGTTATCGTGTATGATCTCGTTACTGTGGAAGCAAGCACGTCAAGGGGAGCTCAACAAGCAAACTCATCTGTAGTTAGCTATAGTCAGAGATCCAAGACACTTCGTCCCAGGTCACATTCACACCCCCGTAAGTCACACAAAGAAGTAAAGAGCAGCATTGGTGGTAGTCAAACTAGCTTCTGGAGAGTGGGCAGCATATTACGAAGTGAATGCAAACAGGCAACATCATATTTCCTTTTATGGGTCAGAGCGCTGTGCTGAGATAGGATATAAAGAAAGATGCTGCTTCATTGTCGTGTACTTGAGCTTTAGCTTTAACAGGTTGAGCACTGCTTGCCCTGGTGGCACTTACAAAGAGAGAAAATGCCGTTTGAGTACAAATGTTTGGTCGTCAACCTTCCGTTCCATCTGAGACAGAGGGAGTTTCACAAAGACTTATCTCCTTGTCTTTTCCTTGCCAGACAAAAGGAACATATAACAAAGCTGACTCCTGTATGAACATGAGCCACAAACCTGTGAGAGTCATGTAATTATTATGGATCCTTTTGTAATTATTGAACATAGGGACCAACTTTGTTTCCGTTTGGCAGATCTAAATCCAACGAGAATTGCTGAATAAATAGAGTCATACAGTACAAAAAGCGCTTAACCGCCCCTGTCACAACAGTTAAATGACACATTGTATATGGACACCTCTTCTGCTTACATGCGTGTGTAATATACAGTACCTGTGCCAGACTGCTCTTGTAGCCCACTTTAATGTGCAACCCTATCGCCTGTCAATTATGTTTCTGCACAACTAAATTACAAAAAACATAGTGTCGGTAAACACTCGCTGGATCATGTTCAAAGGCCTCTCTTTAGAAATAATGAGTGAATAAAGAGTTACATCAGGTGGTTAGAGTGGATACTGGCATACAAAGCACTCAACTGTCACACTAGCAATGAACACTGGTTGCAGATCACACAGCTTATTGACTACAATCCAGCTGGGGTTTACTACAACGTGTAATTACAAGTATTTTTTACCTTTTAAACAATAAGAGGCGTAAATAATTATCCATCTCGATTGAAATGCCTGTTATATGATGTTCCTGGTATACAGCAACCGTGTACATCAGATATGTTGCTTCATGCAGAACAGATTTAGCTGAAATATCATTGTCCTGTGGGAGGACTTTAGTTCACAGACAAGGTTTTCACTAAAAGCAAGCAATAAAAAATATACTTCATACATAATGAAAACATAATAAAAACAACTCATCAACATAAATGCCAGATTAATGATACGTTTGCAGACAGGGAGACAAAATCTGACAATTAAAGTTGGCGGTTTAATGCAAAATGCACAGTTTAACTGAGGTGAGGGATGCTATATAATTTTGTTTACAAATTAGAAAATCTTATTGGAAATTGGAACTTGCTCCTTTTCATTTGTAGTTTATATCCTGTTTCCACCAGCTTGTTAATTTCGATTTCCGCTTGTTGAGGTTGCATTTATAAAGTACATTAAAGGACATGCTCTACATCATTAAATACAGGTCATGTGAACCCATTATCCATAACAATTATCCTCTGAGGGTCGCGCAGGGGTTCTGGAGCCAATCCCAGCAGAGAATGGGGCGAGAGGCTGGGTTCACCCTGGAGAGGTCACAACATATCGCAGGGCTGACATATGGAGACACACAACCATTCACACTAACAATCACACCAATGGAGGTGACAGTGCTAACCACTGCTTTGTGTGGTCTTTTATTTTGTACTGTAGCTTTAGGTCCCTAATGCTTATTAGTCTCTATATGTTGGCCCTGCAACAACCTGTCCGGGTTACCCTGCCTCTCGCCCGGTATCAGCAAGGATTTGCACCTACCGGTAAGCAGCTGATCTTCCCCTGGTGTTAGTCACACATCACCCACATCATCCGTCAGTGTCAGAGAACTGATTAAGAAAACAAGTATATGAGGACACACACGAAAAGGAATTATTCATACTTTTCAGAGGCAGGCAAATGTAACACAAGACTTCATCATGGAAAAGTTGAACAAAGGAAAGATAAAAGGAAACAGAGAGAAATAATAATTTTTCTGCCAGATTCTATTAAGGGTGGCATCTTAGTTTTGGCTCACTGATCCGTCTCAGATGATCCGAACATCTGTCTCCAATTACTCTTCTCTTCCGCTATCACATCTCTCATCGGCTTAACGGGGTCTGAGCTAAGATTTGCATACAGCATGGCAATAGGCGATTAATTTCTTGCTTTTTTTTTTTTTTGCTTTCTTTATGAAGAAACAAAGAGGACTAATGACAGCTGAGGGTAATTAAACAACAGAGAAAACAAAGAGGGGAGAGGGAGAGAAGAAGTTGTCACATTGTGTCTCGAGGGATGGAGGCGACTGTTGCCACCAGAGCAAGCAGTCGGAAAGAATGCCTCATGAGGGATTGATGCCACCTGCGTGCCAGGCTTTCATCATCTGAGATTTGGCCATGAGCGTCTTTGTGCTCCTTAGAAGAGAGAAATTATTGTTCACTGATCATGAGACACTCACAAGTGAAGCAAATTCTGACCGACTTGTGTGAGAAGATAGTACTGCACATGTTTGCAAAACTCTGCCGAACTGAAGCACATGCCCCCAACAAGGCCCAAATAGTCCCTTTGAAT